>NC_090735.1:25548188-25560688 GCF_036898095.1 Palaemon carinicauda
CAAAGAGCTATGGGAAGAATAATTATGGGAATAACACTATGAGACAGAAAAAGAGCAACATGAATACGAGAGCAAACTAAAGTTCATGATATTCTAACAACACATAAGAAAAATAAATGGACAAGTGCAGGACATATAATGAGAATGACAGACAATAGATGGTCAGTAGGAATAAGAGAATGGTCCCTAGAGATTCAAAAAGTACTGGAAGAAAGAGAAGACAATGGATTGATGAACTAAGAAACTTTGCGGGTGTGGCATAGAAAGACCATAAAAAACGCAAATGGAAAGACATGCTTAAGGTTTTTAATCTGCAGTTGACAAGTAATGACAGAATACTTTATATATATATATATATATATATATATATATATATATATATATATATATATATATATATATATATATATATTATATATATATATATATATATATATATATATATATATATATATATATATATATATATTATGTGACGAACCACTGTGCAAACAATTACCCCTTTACAATGGGCGGTAGTTCTCTTCACACAACAAAATAGAAGTCATATGGGTAGACTTCCAAATTCACTTGTTTCTTATCACGAGTGTATAAGATTGTCGATTATGATCAAAAGTATCTTCTTAAAGCTGGTTGCAGACAATCGAAGCACCAATAGCAGGATAATTGGAGGACAGGAACAATAAACTAGGTTATAAACAAAACTTTAATCTTACGTTAAATAAAATAATGAAAAAGCACTTCAAAACAACAATAATAAGCAATGCAAAGTGAATGGGTGAGTAAGGTAGATGAATCTCGTGGTGAGAACAATGTATTCTAACCAAATCAATAAATTTGGGGTTACCTTATAACATGTAAGGTAAGAAAACAGGGATGATTTACAGCAGGAAGGCGATTGTAAACAAAAGATAATGAGAAGAATGGAATGAAGATGGCGCTGAAATAAGGTGATGTATTTACAAAGAAAAATGGAAAAATAAACATTAGACAAATCAGATATGTTAGCATATGTACAACATATGGGGATATCACAGGATCAACCGAGGTTATCCTTGATAATGAGTCTGCCACAATGTTTTCTCGTCCTGATATGGCGATTACTTGGATATTATGTGCAGATAGTATGTATGACCATCTTAAAAGTTTAGGGTTGAGAATAGTGGACCTATGGAGATGCGACAGAGGAGAGTGGTAGCTGTAGACGTAGATCGTGTCTTGTCCATCAACATAAATCTCGTATCTCTGGATGGTAGCTACGATGGCAAATAGTTCTTTTTCCACAGTGGGCCAATTTAGTTGGGAACCCATAAATCGTCCACTGGAATAAGAGACTGGTAACAGATCAGCTAGTGGGGGCAGGTTTCCTGTTATGGCTGTTATTGGAGCAGGATGCTGTAATAAAATGCCCCCATATCCAAGATCACTAGCGTCTGTTTGGAGATAGAATGGTTTGGTGAGGTTAGGTGCCATTAATATAGGAGGAGATGACAAGTAAGTTTTTAGCTGGTTAAATATTTGATCATGTTGTTGGCTCCAAGAAAAATTTACTTTTGAAGAAGTTAAAGCAAATAGTGGTCCTGTGAATGGTGAGAAATTTGAACTGAACTTAGAGTAATATACTACCATACCTAGAAATCTTTTTAATTCCTGTTTGGTAGTTGGAACAGGATAAGAAGTTATGGCGCTAATATTTGCATCATGGGGTAATACTTTACCACTGCCAACTCAATGACCAAGGTAGGATACCTGACCTTTGCAGAAATTACTTTTTGCTAAGTTGATCGTTAATCCATGTTGTTTCAACTTTGAGAAAACTTTTATCTTTTGAATATGGTTTACCCATGTGTCAGAGGCAATAATGATGTCATCTAAATATACAAATACTTTTTCCAAGTCCTGTAAAATTAAAGACATTACTCTTTGGAAGGTGGCAGGTGCGTTGGCTAATCCGAATGGCATTACGTTATAACTAAATAAGCCAAATGGAGTGATAAATGAAGAAATTTCCTTTGCCGTTTCTGTTAATTCAATTTGGTAATAACCCTGCAACAAATCTATTTGGGTTAAGTAGGTCGAATTACTTACTTGGTCAATGATATCTTGTATTCTTGGTAGAGGATACGAATCTTTAATTGTTAAACTATTAATTTTCCTGTAATCGGTACAAAGACGAAATTTACCATTTTTCTTTCCTACTAGGAGACATGGGGAAGCCCATGGTGACGCACTGGGTTCTGCCAATCCTTCTGTTATCAAGTAGTTCACTTCTTTCATGATACCCAATTTCTTCTGTGATGTTCGATAGAAAGCTTGTTTAATGGGTGCAGCACCTGGTTGTAGTTTGATGTCATGATCTAGCATGGTGCATCTGCCTGGTTTATCTGAAGTTATACTAGGAAATTCATGGAATAAAGCTACTAAAGATTTACATTTTGATGCATATAAGGGTTGTAGATAGTCTGATAAGTTTTCCAAGATCTTTGAGTTTTGAGAATCCTGCCAAGATGCAGTTATTGGATCATCTGTAAATTGATCCATAGGACAATCTATGTATGGTATGGAACTAGTAATCATTACCGTTTTACTTTCAGCTATTGAGGGAGACAAATAGGCCTTTAAGAGGTTTATGTGGACTAATTGAGTAGACTTACGCTTATCTGGAGTGGCGATTATATAGTTGGTTGGCGAGATACGTTGAGTGATGGTATAAGGTCCCTGGTATTTCTCTCGTAGGGGAGAGCCTGCAATCGGATGGTATAGCAGCACTGCATCTCCTACTTTGAAACTTCTGGTTTTAGCCTTTTTATCATAGTTAATCTTCATCTTCTCTTGAGCTGTTATCAAGTTAGTTTTGGCAATGGAGTGAAGATCTGAAAGTTTCCTGTTGAGTTCTGAAATATATTGGGAAAGAGGTACCTCATTATCTCCCAACTTCAGGATGCGTTCTTTGACTGAACTGAGGATAGTTCGTGGCCGTCGACCGAAGAGTAGTTCAAAAGGTGACATACCAGTAGACTGGATTCGAACTCCTCGTATGATGTACATGATCAGTTCCAAATCGCAATCCCACTCGTTACCTGAACTATGGATGTATTTCCGGAGAAGATTTTTATGGTCTGGTGAGTGCGTTCTAATGCTCCATTGGTCTGAGGATGGTAAGCTGAGGAAGATACTTGGGTTATATGGTAATCTTTCATAGTTGTTTTAAAAGCATGACTCATGAAATTGGTTCCTTGATCACATTGTAGTTCAGTTGGAAATCCTACAACAGTAAATATGGACACTAGTGACTTTAGGATGTTCTTGGCTGAAATGTTTCTTAAAGGTACTGCAAATGGATAACTGGTAGTTGGGCATAAGGTAGTGACTTTAGGATGTTCTTGGCTGAAATGTTTCTTAAAGGTACTGCAAATAGATAACGGGTAGTTGGGCATAAGGCCGTAAGCAAGTATTCATGTCCCCTTTTTGTCTTAGGCAAAGGGCCTACACAATCTACTATGATCTTACTGAAAGGTTCTTTAGGCACAAGTATAGGTTTTAATGGTGCAACTGGTACTTTCACATTAGGACTACTTACTTTTTGACATGTTGTACATGTTTTTACGTACTCTTTAATGTCATTCTTCATGTTTGGCCAATAAAAGTCTTGA
Source organism: Palaemon carinicauda (assembly GCF_036898095.1). NCBI lineage: Eukaryota > Metazoa > Arthropoda > Malacostraca > Decapoda > Palaemonidae > Palaemon > Palaemon carinicauda. The sequence goes on from NC_090735.1 coordinate 25,551,842, forward strand.
CTGATGCGTTCATATGTTTTAGTGATACCAAGATGAGAGTCAGCAGAGTGAGACAATTCTAGGATCAGAGGTCTTATATCCTTAGGAACAACTACCTGGAATAGATCCTTCCAGGTTTCTAGATGACTGTTCTTGCTAGACCTGAATTTTCTCATTAGTACATTATTATTAATATAAAAATAAGAACACTTGTTGGTATCCTTTGGTTTCACTTGGTTGAAACACTGCTGTAGAGTGACATCTTTCCTTTGTTGATAGCTAAAGGAATCAGGCTGGATCTTATATGTACTCATCAACTCGTTGAAATCCATAGGTTCAGAGACTGGCAACGGGTTTGATGATGATTCAGTAGGGGTGTCCTTTTTATTGCTTCGTGTCACTGCTAAGCATTCCTCCTGTACAACATCACCTGGAGATACTGCTATTAAGTTTGTTAAGACAACAGAGTTAGCTATTTCATTACCCAGGATTACATCTACATTCTTGCATGGTAACAGTTCTGGATTTACAGCTACTTCAGTAGTTCCAGAGAAATAAGGACAATGAAGGTTTACATTAATGAGAGGCAACATAGACTTACTGGTTAGATCATTAACTGCAACATACCTGTGAGTTTCACCTTTAGGTCGTATTACTTTAGGAGAGACTATCGTTTGAAAGGATCCAGTGTCTCTGAGTATGGTTACAGGTTTACCATTTATTTTGCCTGAGCAAGTGAAGGGTGCAAACGCTTGGGACTTGTGTGATGCACAATGGAAGGTCTTTTTCTTCTCCACCTTAGGTTTTGGTTCCTGTTTGGGCAGATTCATTTGCTTAGGAGAGAATTGAGGGGGATTAGGTTTTCTCTTTAAGTATGAAGCTGCACAATGTGGATCAGGACATTCTGAAATATGATGTCCTTCTTGTTTGCAGTATGTACAAGATTCCTTAGGTCTAGTTTCTCTATATGGGGTTTTACCTACTTTATGAATAAGAGCATAGTCATCTGGCTTTAAAGCGACTTTCTTAGGGTCAGATTCATTCTGCTCTCTTAGATACACATTAATGCCACCTGGTATTTTCCTTAAGAACTCTTTCATTATTATTAAATTTTTCAACTGCTCAAAAGTTTTGACATCTACTTTGTCTACCCACTTCTGAAACTGTTTAATCTTTCCATTCATAAATTCTAAAAAGGTCTGCTGAACTTGCTTCTGACTATTACGAAATATTTGCCTATATCCTTCCGCAGTAATAGAATAAGCATCAAGGATTGCCTGTTTAATTATGAAATAATCATGTTCCTCTAACATAGTGGCACATACAGATAATGCTTTACCTTTAAATGAGTTCCGGATAATCAAATACCATTTGTCCTGAGGCCAATTGAGATTCTTGGCTGTGTCTTCGAACACAGAAAAGTAGTTATCAGGTTCCCGTTCTTCAAATGTGGGAAGCAATTTCTGCACCTTGCCCACATCAAAGGGTTCGGGAATTAGCTTACCTTCTTCCTTTTCTTTCAGTCTTATAAATGCCAGATCCCGTTCTGTTAATGTGGCCGCTTCTCTCTCAATCTGCAGCCTAACACGGAGAGCTTTGTTTTTCTGCTCACTTTCTTTTTCTTGTTGCTCCAAAGCAGTTGCAGCAGTTTCCACCTTGATACGTTCTAGGGAAGCAGCGGCAGCAGCCGTGCGCTCAGCAGCAGCGGCTTTCCTCTCTTCTAACTCAGCGGCGGCAGTTGCGGCTCGTTCAGCAGCAGCAGCTTTCCTTTCTTCTACCTCAGCGGCGGCAGTTGCGGCTCGTTCAGCAGCAGCGGCTTTCCTTTCTTCTACCTCAGCGGCGGCAGTTGCGGCTCGCATCTTCATCTTTTCCAACTCCAGCTGCAGACTTAGTTTATTCAAGTCACCATTTGGATTGGTAACGGTTAGAGCTCGAACGTCAGCCAATTCTTCTTCTGGAACAATATCTTCATCTACAAGGAAGTTCAAAATATGACTGAGAATTACACATTTTACGGCAGTTGCGGGAACCTGTACATCATAATGGCGAGCTAGATTCTTTAGGTCAGTTTTTGTGGCAACTGTGAGAGATTCCACATGATCCCGTGGTGATACAATAAATTGTTGTAAGTTGAAAGGCATTTTGAATGTCGCCCGTGGCGCAAGATAAGTACAAACTAAAATAAATATCCAAACTTTATAAGAGTAAGTATAAGATCATACGATCGCAAAGTAATCTTTCGATCACAGAAATACAAAATAGCGATCACAAAATTACAAAATTATATGATTAAATCACATTACACAAAAATAGCTTAATTACAAAATTGAGTCTCGCGAAACTTACGATACTATAAAACTTTTATTCACCGTTAACAACTGAACAATGTTTTTTTTTTTTTTTTTTTTTTTTTTATACGCTCGAGATCTTGAACACGCGGCTAACTACTTCATAACTACTCAAACGACACGCTTAACTTCACAAACTTTTACAACAATTTTACCGAATCAGTAAACAAGGCTTTAAAACGCAAAGGTATTTTTTACTTTAAACATACCTAATTAGCACGTTCTAGTTTACATTTCCTTTTAATTTATACCAGCTTAATTCGATAACTTTACAATGTTACCTTTTAATTTATATAAATACTATATTATTCTCGTTATGATAAAGTATCTAGTTAATAGTCAACACTTAGTTTAAAGTAATTGATTATCAGAATAATGCGCAAACTGGACAAAATACTTACTATGCGCTTTATAGATATAACAGGAGTAATTTAACACAAGTATTTAAATATTCATTTACCGACACGTAAATGTTACTTGTACACCAAAATAGTACTTTTAACACCAAACAATATATAAGTTAATTTCCTGACTAGAGATAACGATTAGATTTACGAAAATCTCCGAAATTGGAAATTGGCTAACTTCACTTAAGAAATTTATATAACAAAATAAATCACTTTATAATGAAATAGAGATGGAGGAAATTTCACTTATAATGAAACTTAATTTAATAAATCACATAATGAAATTTGACTTATTTCCTAAATATCACTTTTGAATGGCGATTTTAAGAAATGGCAAAATCTTAGGGCTTCAGATTTTTTTTATGAGAAATCTCTGGGATACGAGATTTGAGTAGGCGAAATTTTAAAAGCTACCTACTGGGGGCATCTTCAATTAATAAGGGTGGTTTAGAAGGTGGACAATCAGCATACCTAAGTCTTAACTATATTAAGCGTGACTTGTTCCTCTTACAACCAAATGACTACCCAGACATATATTATACATAAATGTCTAATGAGAGGGAGACGAGACATCTACCTTACCTTGGAATTATTACTGTCGTCCTTTATCCTTGGTACGCCACAACACAACACTCGATACTGTTCATAATCACTGGAACTGTTCTTTCACGATTCAATCACTTGATATAAATTTGATGAATCATATCGCACATCAGATCCCGGACAGGCCCCCAACTATTATGTGACGAACCACTGTGCAAACAATTACCCCTTTACAATGGGCGGTAGTTCTCTTCACACAACAAAATAGAAGTCATATGGGTAGACTTCCAAATTCACTTGTTTCTTATTACGAGTGTATAAGATTGTCGATTATGATCAAAAGTATCTTCTTAAAGCTGGTTGCAGACAATCAAAGCACCAATAGCAGGATAATTGGAGGACAGGAACAATAAACTAGGTTATAAACAAAACTTTAATCTTACGTTAAATAAAATAATGAAAAAGAACTTCAAAACAACAATAATAAGCAATGCAAAGTGAATGGGTGAGTAAGGTAGATGAATCTCGTGGTGAGAACAATGTATTCTAACCAAATCAATAAATTTGGGGTTACCTTATAACATGTAAGGTAAGAAAACAGGGATGATTTACAGCAGGAAGGTGATTGTAAACAAAAGATAATGAGAAGAATGGAATGAAGATGGCGCTGAAATAAGGTGATGTATTTACAAAGAAAAATGGAAAAATAAACATTAGACAAATCAGATATGTTAGCATATGTACAACATATGGGGATTTCACAATATATATATATATATATATATATATATATATAAAGTACGTGTGTGTGTGCGTTGAACAAATTTTTTGAGGGAACAAAATAAATATTGTGCAATACTATATATCCAATAATTTTCCTTAGCGGTTTACATGAAAGTTAACTTACTTATTGTACGCATCTGGTAGCCTGTGTGTTGGCATGTGTTTTCAAACAATATTGGTTATTTTTCATATTTAAGAAATATACATTCTTATTCAGTTATATATACGTTAATTTCTTAAGACTTCATTGTGAACTCCCAAATTTTCAGTGCCAGTAAACAACTATTGGTGTAAAATTTTTATAAAAATTATCCTATCTAATGAACCCTGTCAGTTGTGTAAATAAAAATAATAAGTAAGAAATAAGGAAGTCACATTCTCACCCCAATTATAATTTGTCTATAGATTTATTTCTTTCGTAACTGAATAAAACCTATCCTAGTTTTCTTCATTGATTAAACGGAGATGTCATTAATCAAATAAGGGCTAAAAAAAGGAATATACAATACGAATATCCTTAGCTTCCATGAATTTTTATACAAATTGTAGACATTTAATATTTCCGTTTTATTGAATTTTTTTTCTATTCATTCACTTTTTTATTTTGCAGTACTTTTGGAAACAACTGTACTCTTGAGTATATTTGTTCCGTCTGGATTTCATGGGTTGCATATACTGTAATTTATTCCCACCTGCACTGAGCCTTTTTGTTTTTGTAAGATAATGATGGGTTACTTTCAGTGAGAGATCATATGCCTGTTTCATTATACCCATATTCTAACGTAGATATCAATCACATGTGTTTAAAACCATGCTCTGAATAGTGGTCTAATATTTGCGTCTGTTGCTCACTGGAACGTTAAATCACCTAAAAATAGTTAATTATTTTCTTTACTCTTTCCTGACATATTCCAACCAGCACTTTCTTGTAGTCTCCATTGAACTTGAATAAAAGGATTGTACTTAAACTGATAAGCTCTCTCTCTCTCTCTCTCTCTCTCTCTCTCTCTCTCTCTCTCTCTCTCTCTCTCTCTCTCTCTCTGAGTGTGTGTGTGTGTGTGTGTGTGTGTGTGTGTGTGTGGGTGTGTGGTAATCCCCCGATGGTTAATCTTCTTGAAAGACTTCTTCCCTGTGAATCCACGTGCATCCCAGTCTCTGATTTGAGTAGTGAGAATACTGGTCCCACGTGGGCAGACGAGGTCATTTATTTTACTGTATATTCTTTACAGTTCTGGCATCTTTTCAGACACGGACTAATCGTGTTAATTAATCGGGGGAGAGGTTATTTATGCGTGGAAATTATTAATAAGATTTACTTTTCATGTATAAGAAAATAAAAAGACGTATTTGGCAATGATATATCTAATAGCGTATCTTTTCATCGATATCCATAAGCCAAATCATGTTTCCTCTTGCACGTGAGGTTGAAATAAAAAAAAAAAAAACTGTAAATGATATAAAAAATATAGTGATACACCATTAATATATATCCTTACCAAAATAGTTCATTCACATATTTAACAACATACTACTGATCTAAAAACCCCATATAGATCATCTATTTCCAAAGTTTGGCATACCTAATCACAATCATTTTACTGTTTTTTACTGGTTGATCCATATTCCATTTTCCATATTTAATTACAGCGCTATAAATCATATTACAATTACAGTTAAGGATTAATCCTATCAACCAAGTGCTTTAAATGTGGTCAGAGCAATTACATTCCCATTACAATCGTAAAAATTACCGCCACACTTACGGCCTCCGGCAATACTGCTCACATGAATTCAATTCTCCGGGAGTCCTATGCGTAAATTACAGTCGACTGTGAAATCCTTTGTAGGACGCTAATTAAGACCCTTTACCTCTTTTCCTAAGTTTTCATCTCTCTCTCTCTCTCTCTCTCTCTCTCTCTCTCTCTCTCTCTCTCTCTCTCTCTCTCTCTCTCTTATATAGGTATGTATATATATATATATATATATATATATATATATATATATATATATATATATATATGTATATATATATATATATATATATATATATATATATATATATATAGGTATATATATAATATTTCTCTCTCTCTCTCTCTCTCTCTCTCTCTCTCTCTCTCTCTCTCTCTCTCTCTCTCTCTCTCTCTCTCTCTATTTGACGATATCAAAAGTGAATTAAATCACCCCATTACCTATGAGAATTGGCTCTGTTTTTCTGTAATTAATTCAATTCTCCTAATTCAATTTAGATAATTTCATTCAATCTTGCATTATCTTTCCATGGTCACCCACAGTTGGTTCAATCTGATCTTGTTTTCTTTGCTTAGACGTAAATTTCATGCAATGAATTTCAGGATGAGGCTGGAGGAACAATTAATTTCGGTGGCCACCCGTTCACGTAATCCTGGTTAAACCTTGTTCAGTACAATGATATTAAGTTATTTTTGTAACGATCTACAGGTAACCATCTTTCTACTGTGTATATATATATATATATATATATATATATATATATATATATATATATATATATATATACATATATGTATATATATATATATATATATATATATATATATATATATATATATATTTATATATACATATATATAATATATATATATTTATATATATACATATTTATACATATATATATATATATACATATATATATATATATATATATATATATATATATATATATATGTATATACACTGTATATATATATATATATATATATATATATATATATATATATATATATATATATATATATATATATATATATATGTGTGTGTGTGTGTGTGTGTGTATGTATGTATATATATATATCTATATACATTATATACAGTTTTACTTTAATGTGTATAAGAATGTGTTTCAGTCTCGAACAGGCAAACTGAAAATGCATATTGATAAGGAAAAATATAATGTAAATCCGAAATAATGAACTCTCTCTCTCTCTCTCTCTCTCTCTCTCTCTCTCTCTCTCTCTCTCTCTCTCTCTCTCTCTCTCTCTCTCTCTCTCTCTCTCTCTAATTCAAAGGTTTATGAATGCAAATCAAATTTATAAATACGACGCTTGCAATGGAAGATAGGAATCCTTTTAGTTACATAAAAAACGTCCTTGGAGACTTGATAGAGATGTGCTCAATTGGAGATAAGTATAAGAACTGAATATAATAGTACTGGTTTTGAAGCATCATTACAGTATTGTATATTGCATAAAACGTCAGTGAAAAAGCTTAACTTCAAAAGGGTTGAAATATTTGGAGTTTTTAATCTGAATAAGTCCCTTTAGAAATCATTAAGTATCAAAGTCTATGAGGAATGTGACACCATTTGGTTTGGTGACAATTTATGTACCAAGTGATGAGTGGTCCCACACTGCCTCTAACACATCGTAGGTCTCATTCATGAAAAAGAAAAAAAATATAATAATAATTCCTTAGCTTTTTTTTTAGTATCATGCACTGACACCATGTTTGCGGCAAGAAAAGAAAAACAAGCATAACATTGAAAAAATGAACTCTGAAAGCAAAAGCTAACGTTTCCTATAGCACCAAAGTCTTAGAAATGAACGCAACAGAGTAACATTGTGCTTACTATGTGAGACTGTTTCCTATTTTTATATACTAACTTTCCGAACCGTCAAAAATGATGTCTAAATATTTACATTGATACGGAAAGTGTACGCACGTACAAGCACACACGCACAGATTCAACCGACCCTCACCCCCCCCCCCCCCCCCTTCGATCATACAAGTTTCCTGGACCAGGTTTCGATTCCCGGCCGGTTAGAGTCTATTTTCTTTGTGTGATTTCGCCTGGGGCTCTGATTCCGAGGTCGGTAAGAGAATCCAGACATAATTGTATAAAGAAAATATGGCTTATCTGAATATATATATATATATATATATATATATATATATATATATATATATATATATATATATATATATATATATATATATATACTGTATATAGACACACACACACACACACACACACATATATATATATATATATATATATATATGTATGTATATACACATATGTATATATATGTATATAAATATTTACATATATATATATATATATATATATATATATATATATATATATATATATATATACTGTATATATATCCAGACACTTTTTTATTATATAAGGGAGATATAGGTTGATGGAAGAGATCCGGGACTAGTCTAGACCTATAGGTTCAGAAAGAGATTCAGGAAGATGAGGAATATGGTTAATGTTAATACGTAATTCATAGTTGGCTGGTAAAAAATAAGATTAGTTGCAGAAACTATTTGATGAATTTTAAAGACATTGTAAACAGAGAAAGCTGAGAGACATCATTAACAGCAGCAAGATCACAATTAAAAACAATATAATGCGTATGAATTATAGAGAATAAAAATACTCAATTCACACAACCATAAAGTTGAGAATTAATAGATAAAGAAATGTAAAATTTTCTCAATATTCTTTGGAGGTCTCTAGAAGTTACTAACCGTAAACTTTAGGATGTGTAATCGGATTATTGAGTAATTCTTCCCTAAAGCGAATTGAGACCATAATGATAAAAGCAAATAAGTGCAAAGATATTGATGGTGATGAAATGGTTAAAATTGATGGTGATGAAATGGATAAAACTGATGGTGATGAAAGGGTTATATAACGTATGTTAACAAATAATTCTAAAATCTTAACCAATGAAAGAGAACTCTTGTTTGTACCATAAGATTATTTTCATACTTCTTGTACAATCAGGTTGATC
>NC_090735.1:25565688-25568188 GCF_036898095.1 Palaemon carinicauda
TTAAATGTACTACTAATATAAGAAGACTATGATAAAATGTATGCTCAAAAAACTACAAAATTAGACTTACTTCTTACAGAACTGTAAACAAAGAACATGCAGACAATTTCTAAATATCTAATATAATATATATTAGAATTTCAAATATGAGATACCTACCGGAACTATGAAGCAAAATAGTGTTAAATTACGCAGTCTAAAAAATGGATCGATCTCTCAGAAATGTTTTCGAAATATGGCCTTGCCATGCAAAACTCTCTGTCTGGTTACAGTGGGAATAATGACCGAGTTAACTTTTAGCCCCGAGGAGGGACTCAGCAGCCTCTGAAGACTCCTCATTAGACCCAAAGTTCATACATAAATGCATCCCCTGCCTTCACTTTTCAATCTATTTTTAGGGTATATGCACCAAAGGATATCATTATTATTATTATTATTATTATTATTATTATTATTATTACTTGCTAAGCTACGACCCTAGCCCGAAAAGCAGGAGGCTATAAGCCCAAGGGCTCCAAAAGGGAAAAATAACGTCGTGAAGAAATAAAATAAGGAAATAAACTACAAAAGTAACGAACAGTTGAATTAAAATATTTCAAGAGCAGTATCAACAATAAAATAACTCTTTCTGATATAAGTTACAAAAACTTAAAAAAAAAAAGAGAGAAAGAACTCGAACAGCAACAGAAAGCCTGTTATCATTTAAGTGGTTTTTGTAAGTATATGAACGCATTGCTATATCATACGTGTATATATATATATATATATATATATATATATATATATATATATATATATATATATATATATATATATATATATATATATATATATTAGTATACTACTATCGTTTCCAGAGGCCGTGTAATAGTGTTTTTTTTTTTAAATAACTCCTAAAATAACTGATGGATTTCCATGATATCAAAGCAGGGAGCGCTTCATAAAATGGCCTAATTTTGGGAAATACTGTGCATTGCCAATTACGTTTCATTAACTTTTTCACTTAAGAAAATGAGGCTAAAGCCAGTCTTAGCCACTCACACATTCGCAAAAGTGATGACGTCCCTCAGTGACGTTGTTATAACGTTTCTTCCCCTGTACCTCCCATCCCCCGAATTGTTAAACGCCTGTTTAACTCCATAGATAATTGTCATATGACCTACCCCAAGCAATACGAAATTCTTTGTCAGTAAAAGTTCAGCATACCTGGTAATGTGATTCGTAACTTTAGACTTTACCTAAACACAAGACCAACGTTTTATATCTTACCCACTCACTTACATTGATGATCAAGAATGAGACTTATGACAGGAGACGAAAGAAGCCATGCTAACCCTACACTTCGCACTTCAAGTGAGTGTTGGTAAAGCAATAGAAATATAGTTTTCTTTAGGTTAAGCCGTAGGACTCATTTTTCCATACAACACAGGTTACTCGATACATCAATTGCCAGGAAGAAAATGACAGAGAGCATTGTTTGATATAATTTATCATATCAATTTCACCAGAGAGAGTAGCTTGAATTCCTTAGAAGGTAGAATTCTAAAAGATGTTTCATATAAGGGCATTGACATCGGCCATTTGATAAATTTTGAAATCATATATATATATATATATATATATATATATATATATATATATATATATATATATGTAAATATCACCCACGAAATGCATTTAATACCGAATTCTATCTTGGGAAATACATATCCACTTGGAATTCATTTTATGGTAACAGCTTCTGGCCGGGTGGTGATTCGAACCACCACCTGTACGGCTAGAAACTATGCTTGGCAGGGACCCTATCGACTCAGCTATCAAGAGAGACTAAAAGTTTATGACAAGTCCCCCTACATATTCCTGTCGAATTCAGGATTCTGTTCATAGACTTGAAATAGACCCATCTCCACCATGATAGCTGATTCGTGAGTTTGCAACACGTGGTTATTTTAATGAACATATATCACAAGCACACGTGATTTTAATTAATGTAAATATCACCCACGAAATGCATTTAATACCGAATTCTATCTTGGGAAATACATATCCACTTGGAATTCATTTTATGGTAACAGCTTCTGGCCGGGTGGTGATTCGAACCACCACCTGTACGGCTAGAAACTATGCTTGGCAGGGACCCTATCGACTCAGCTATCAAGAGAGACTAAAAGTTTATGACAAGTCCCCCTACATATTCCTGTCGAATTCAGGATTCTGTTCATAGACTTGAAATAGACCCATCTCCACCATGATAGCTGATTCGTGAGTTTGCAACACGTGGTTATTTTAATGAACATATATCACAAGCACACGTGATTTTAATTAATGTAAATATCACCCACGAAATGCATTTAATACCGAATTCTATCTTGGGAAATACATATCCACTTGGAATTCATTTTATGGTAACAGCTTCTGGCCGGGTGGTGATTCGAACCACCACCTGTACGGCTAGAAACTATGCTTGGCAGGGACCCTATCGACTCAGCTATCAAGAGAG
>NC_090735.1:25573188-25593188 GCF_036898095.1 Palaemon carinicauda
GCAAATAGGAAAATAACTTTTTGCGTCAAATCCTTTAACGCACATTCTTCATTGCTCAACAGGGAGGCGAAATGAAGAACTTTGTCTAAAGACCATGAGATGGGCTTTGGAGGTGCTGAAGGTCTGAGCCTAGCACAGGCTTTCGGAACTTTGTTAAAGATCTCGTTTCCTAGGTCGATCTGGAAGGCAAATAAAATGGGTCTCATCAAAGCAGATTTACACACTGAAATCGTGTTAGCTGCCAACCCTTGGCCATGGAGGTGGATGAAGAAAGATAAGCAGAAGTCTGTTGAGATCTCCTGCGGATTCTTTGCCTTTACAAAGGCCACCCATTTTCTCCAAGATGACTCATATTGCCTTCTAGTCGATTTGCACTTATATTCCTCTAGGAAGTCTATGCTGGCTTTCGAAATCCCGAAACGCTTTCTCACCGCAAGGGCGAGAAAATCATGAGCTGCAGGGTCCGGGTTTTCTGTAATGAAGCGCAGACAGTCGACTTCTGGACTCACTGGGTCAGAACTGGATGTGGTAGCGGCACGAACTTCATCTGTAGTTCCAACGCCAAGGGGAACCACATACTGTTCGGCCACTTGTGGGCCACTATTGCCGCTACCCCCTTGAAGGATCTCAGTTTGTTGAGGACCCTCAACAGAAGGTTGTGAGGAGGGAACAGATAAATCCTGGACCATCTGTTCCAGTCGAGGGACATTGCGTCCACTGCTTCCGCTAAGGGGTCCTCGTACGGGGACACGTACAGGGGCAACTTCTTGTTGTCTTTCGTCGCAAAGAGGTCTATTTGCAGTTCTGGGACTTGATTCAGAATGAAGGAAAATGATCCTGCGTCTAAGGACCATTCCGACTCTATCGGTGTGAACCTGGATAGAGCGTCCGCTGTCACATTGCGGACTCCTTGAAGGTGAACTGCCGACAGGTACCACTTCTTCTTTTCCGCCAATCGGAAAATGGCTAACATCACTTGGTTGAGAGGTGGTGACCTCGACCCTTGTCGATTCAAGCATCTCACAACCACCTCGCTGTCCGTCACCAATCTTATGTGGATCGAGTGACGCGGGGAGACTTTCTTTAAGGTAAGGAGCACTGCCATAGCTTCTAGAAAGTTTATATGAAAGGTCCTGAATAGCTTGGACCAAGTCCCCTGGACTTTTTTCCGATGAGAGTGACCTCCCTATCCCTCCTTTGAGGCGTCTGAGTGAATCGTCATCGACGGGTGAGGTGGCTGAAGAAGAACCGACTTCTTTAGATGTCTGGCTTGGGACCAAGGTCTGAGAAGAGTACGTAGCCGAGGCGGCACTGGTCTTCTCAGATCTCTTCGCGCGTTTGATGCATACCTTCTCCAAACTCCGGTTGCATCCTTTAGCTGTGCTCTTAGCAGTGGGTCTGTCACTGAAGCAAACTGGAGAGAGCCTAGTACCCTCTCCTGTTCGCGTCTTGATATCCTTTCGGAATCTAGAAGTCTCTTGACAGAGCCCGCTATCTCCTTCCTTTTCTTCGTCGGGATGGAGAAACTGTGTGACAAAAGGTCCCAGTGGATTCCCAGCCACTGGAACTTTTGGGATGGAGAAAGTCGAGACTTTTTTCTGTTGATCTTGAAGCCTAGGTCCTCTAGGAACTGGATCACCTGACTGGAAGCTTGCAAGCATTCGGTCTCGGATGCTGCCCACACCAGCCAGTCGTCCAGGTAGGCTACTACCTGAATTCCCTTTAGGCGTAATTGTTTGAGAGCTGCGCTCGCAAGCTTCGTGAAAATCCTTGGGGCTATGTTTAGCCCGAATGGCATGGCTCTGAAGGCGTACAGTCTCCGTTGTAGCCTGAACCCTAGGTAGGGGGAGAGTCGACGGCTGATTGGAATGTGCCAATAGGCGTCTGACAAGTCTATAGAGACTGAGTATGCCCTCTTGGGCAGTAAGGTCCTTATGTGTTGCAGTGTTAGCATCTTGAATTTGCAATTCACTATGAACTTGTTGAGTGGCGACAAGTCCAGAATGACTCTGAGCTTTTCCGAGTCTTTCTTGGGAACACAAAACAGCCTCCCTTGGAATTTGATGGACTTCACCTTTCGGATCACATTTTTCTCCAACAGTTCTTGAACGTACTCCTCCAAAACGGGGGTGGAGTGTTGGAAAAACCGAAGGCACGGGGGTGGAGTGCTGTACCAGCTCCAACCCAGTCCATTCTTGAGTAGGCTTTGGGCCCAAGGATCGAAGGTCCAGCGATCCCAAAATTTCATCAGTCTCCCTCCTACCGGTATCGTTTCACTTGGACTGCCGTCCTGAGGTCTTGCCTCCCTGACCACGACCACCTCTGAATCCCCTTCCCCTTGAGGGGCGCCTAGACGAGCCTCTGGCTGCTCCTCTAGGTTTTGCACGAAAGGAAGAAGACTGTCCTTCGAACGTTGGGGTGAATGTGGTTGACTGACCTGGCGCAGCCTGGGGTACCCACTGAAAAGTAGTTGGGGTTTGAGCCACCATCTGGGGCACTGGAGGCAAAGGCAATTGCAGTTGCTGTTGCTGTCTATAAGGCTTGGCTGGCCGAGACGGTAGCCTAGTCCTCATATTCTTCCTCTTTGGTTGAGGACCCTCATCCGGGGAAGATTTTCTTTTGATAGCCAGGCCCCACTTCTGGAGAAGGTTTCTATTCTCCACGGCGGCCTTATCAACAACCTCTTTGACCACATCGGTAGGGAAAAGGTCTTTTCCCCAAATGTTGGAGGAGATTAACTTCCTTGGCTCGTGTCTCACCGAAGCCCCGGTGAACACGAACTCCCTGCAAGCTCTCCTTGCTTTGACGAAGCCATAAAGGTCCTTCGTCACTTTGGCTAGGTGAGACTTAGCCACTACCATGAACATTTCATGGACCTTAGGGTCACTTGCCATCGTCTCAAGAGTAGTCTGATGAGACATTGAGGCAGCCAGTCTTTCTTTTGTCTCGAACTCTCTTCGTAAAAGAGATTCGGACAGCTTGGGGAGGTCCTCGCCGAATTGCCGTCCGGCAATATTAGCCTCCAACTTTCCCACTGAGAATGTCAGATGGACATCCTTCCAGTCTTTGTGGTCCATAGGCAGAGCCAGCGACAAGGGTTTACACTCCTCCAGGGAGGGGCAAGGCTTGCCGGCCTCGACTGCCTTTAGGACAGCCGCAAACCCTTTCTGTAAAAAGGGGAAGGCTCTATCAGGAGAGGACACAAAAGAAGGGAGCTTCTTGCTCAATGCAGCTACCTTCGAATTAGAGAAGCCCCTCTCTTTCATCGAGGATGAAAGTAGGGCTTGAGCCTTAGCGTGGTCCATAATAATGACCTCCTTCGGCTCTGTCTCCTCCCTTGAAGCTGGTTCTTTTCTCAGCCGGACATAGCAGTCCGGATATGATGCCTTGCTGGGCCAGAATTCTACCTCCTCTAGGGGAACTGAACCCAGCTTATCCGAGATGACGATCTTTCCAGTCGTCATCGGCATGTGCTCAGCATACCTCCATGGGTTAGCATCTGAGCATATGGGAAGGTCTTTCACATTGAGCCTTTTCTGGGGCCCATGTGATTCTGCTAGGGACTGCATGCGCAGTTCCATTGCAGCCGCCTTCTCCTGATTCTCCTTCTGCATTTGTTGGATCATTCCAACAATCGAAGAGAGGGCCTGTCCCAGTTCTACTGGGAGACCAGCCGATGTTGAGGGGATAGGCTCCGGCATCTGAACCGGAGTAGCCGACACCTCGTCGACCTCATCCTCTGCGACATCCGGGGTTTGAACTTGATCCTGACCTTCTGCCAGGAGGTCTTCTTCCAAACGTTCGTCCAGGTCAGACATCCTGTCATCCAACTGGATGTCTTGCATCGCGACTGCGACTTCCACGTCCACCTGGACTTGATCTTGAGGGATCTCCTCTTGAGGCTGAGGAATCACTGCCTCAGCTGATGCCTGGGGAAAAAGATACGCCCTCATCTTCTCACTTGGAAGATAAGGGCCAGAGGTGTTCTTCTTGAAGCCCCTTACCCAAGTACGAAGCTTTTCCCTTGCTATATCCCTTGATTCCGCCGTTCTAGGGGAATCAAAAGCCTCAGTAATCAGGTTAGTGCATACAGTACATACCTGAGGGTCCCAATACTGGAGATCATCCTTGGAGACAGCGCATGCTGCGTGTCTCCTACAACACTCATGTCCACAGAGGTTCTTGCTGCGGACATTGCAGAAAACATTTCCGCACTTCGGAGGGTCCTCCTGTAAAGAGAAGAAATTTCCATGAGTATCAAGTGAACTATGTATCACTGGATATGCATAGTATAGCATAACAATTCATAAAGGAAAGACACACACTTGTGTTTCCCTCACAACCCATTGTTGCAGCCTTCCAGATAATAAAATCAAAATGGTTTATCTCTTCTAGAGTAACCAATGCAAGGTTTCCAGAGGAAACAGGTGGAGCTCACACCTAGGCAATGATTTTAAAATCCTGGATAATAGACAGGGAAGAACTCTGCTTCCTATCTGAGGGCAACAGCAAAGGGCTGTGCAAGAAAACACAATAGTGTTAGAAGATACAGTGCTGTACCTAAACCTTTACTATAGTTTTCTTCTTACTGTATATGCTATACAGATGAATACTAGTACAGTATAGGAGGATGTGTGCCGGCCTGCCTTTGCCGGCCGGCACACACCACAACTAGCTTTAAAGTATACTACTTAACAGCTATAGGGCGGCAGCACTCTGGTTCAAATGCCTGTGCCGGTCGGCAGCAGCTGCCGGCCGGTAACAACCAGTGTTGGCCGGCAATGACTGCCGGCCAGCAACTACACAAGGTAGTACCCAGCTGCCGGCCACACTCTTGGTGAACGGCAGACAAGGACTGACATAAGCCGGCCGGCAAAGGTACAAGACCGATGCCAGCCGGCAGCAAAAGAACCAGATGACTACACCTGCCCGGCTGCCGGCCTCATAGGCCGGCAGCCGGGACAGCTACAGCACTAGAAGAAAATAGAATGGATGCCGGGATAAGAGTGTACACAACCCCCCAAGCCCGGCAACCGAAAGAGTGCATATAAGGAAGGGGAGAAACTTAATTCAGGCTTCCTTGACCAATGCCGTCCGGCTCTGCCGGCAGGCATGGATGAGGGACCAAGAGAGGTCCGGGCAGCACTCGAAAACATAAGACCCTTGCCGGCCAGCATCTCTGCCGGCCGGCAATGGGCTGAGTCAATTCCACATCCCAACCTATACTAGGTCCAGAAGTAGAACGACGTACAGTACAGTAATACCCCTGCCGGCCAGCTCTGCCGGCCGGCAAGGTACAGTACAGTAATGGCTAGGCCATTACGGAGATAGAGGGGGAAGGGACAAGAGGGTCCTGCCAACCTTGCTTTAGTGACAGATCACCCGCAGCCAAGAAACTTATCTTAGCCTAAGGGAGATCTAAGGGAAAAGGCCAGCAATACTTGCCAGCTTCCAGAGCACCAAAGCAAGGAAGGCGTTGCTACTCCCAAGGGAAGAACTTATCCTCCCCCGAGAACAGCAACAGGACTTAGTCTGGTCGATCACAAAAGAAGGAATCATAACTTACAGAAACCTTCGGTAGTGACCTAAGGGAGCTAAGCTCCCTTTGTAAGTGTTAGGTCAGCGAGGGGAACTCTGCCCCAAGCCAGACAACACGGACTCAGACTAAAAACTCTGTTGTTCTGTCCCTCTTGAACCATAGCCACAGGAACATGAAGGTACAGTAACACCCTAGTATTGTTTTATCGAAAATAAATTCGGAAAAAACCACTTAGGGATAAGCCCAAGGCTTAAACAGAGGGAAAGGGATTGCATACCTTCTCCGAAGAAAAGAAAGCAACCGGGGAGTATGATAAAGTATACTAAGGCTCCATAAGCAATTAGCCTAGGCACCAAGAGAATCGATTACCTAATTCACCGAAACTCACACGTATACAATCTTGGAAATATTCCACACAGTCTAAAATGTATAAAATATAGCCTAAAGCTTCAATAAAATTTTAATTACACTCGGAAAAACCAAAATCATGCATGAAGTACTAGGACCAAACGACCAGGCTACATGGCCTAGCGTAGGCCAGAATGGCGAATACTTTGCCAAATAATACTAAGCATGAAAGGAAATCCTATGTAAAGCTAAATAGCTAAAATTTATTAAAGCAAAACAACCAGGAATGTCGCTCTGACTAACTAATTTATACCTAGCGAGCGACAGTGTCCAGGACACCTCTGGTAGGCTACGGCTCTTGTATCAAAGATTAATCCTATTAATCACTCAAAATTTTACCAAGAGCCTACATTTATACATAACAGACACTATACTCAACTTATCAGAGGCCAACGAAGACGAAGAAGCCATGAAAAGCCGAATAAATCCAAGATTTGCGAGAAAAACAGGAAAAAACACCGAGTTGTTAAGCTACGCAAAAAGGAATACAGATGGCGCCAGGATTGGCGCCAGGCACGCATACGAATCGGGGGATAGGGAAGCCTTGGGAGCGGCTCCCCTTTTTCTTTCCCGAATTCGTATCTCGTCAATCACCTCCTACGAGTCGAAATCTCTGTCCAGGTCGTAGATTGCCATGTGACGTGTCTAGAATACGTCCTCTGATATGTCGCGATATCCCTTTCACGAGGGATACTCGCTCCAGGAGTTAGAATTCTGGTACCTTAAGGTAAATTCTCTGGGAATATCGCCGTAGTTGTAATATACCCTAGGAAGCTACCCTATAAGAACTTCCATCAGGACGACATGGCTTGAGCCCAAAAATATAGTTATACGTGCGTGTGCGTGCATCTGATAGTGAGAAATATCTTTCCTCATGTTTCATTTAAGTAGCGTGATTAATCACCTTTACATTGGAATTTTGGAAATTCAAACGATTAGATTTTTCATTAAGAGAGATGTCTATGGTTTAAAAATAAAAAAAAAGAAAAAAAAATATTCTTTAATACTAAAATTACGCGCATATTTAAAGTTAATGAAAAAGCAAATCAAACTAATGTTCTGTTATTTCCAGGAAACTTTGGACCACTACGACATTCTTAACTTTTCAATTATTATAAGAAAGCACAATAGTGTTGGTCTAGTATTATAAAATTAGCTGATAATGAAAAAAATAACCATTATATCTTTCATTGCCTTTTGCCGCCTAAAATTATATTGCCAAGTAAAAGGGGAGATTGACTTATATCAATTATAATATTGTGATAAGTTTTTTGGAATTAATTTATTACAGATATTGTTGTTGGAAATTTATACCGGGATATATCAAAGTGTTCACATAGCCACCTTTCTATTTTCCAGCCAAGTAAAAATTCGGAAATTCTTAATATAAGTAAAACACCAACGCCAGCTATTGGTGTCTTTTAAAACTGTTATCATTATTCATTTTTTTTCCAAGACTGTGGGGGAGGAACGGTGGTAGACATTACCAATTCCTTTCCTTTTTTTCGCGTCACTAATACAGTATTTAAATTATGAATCCTTCAATATTGTTTTATTTGATATAATGTTTCCTTATATGAATAATTAAAGGCTAAGTAAGTGGAAAATAAATAATTTATTAATAACCTATACTTTTGTTTCCTCATACGCCGAGAGTGGACTCGCCAATCATAGACGACTTGAATAACCCAACTACCAACAAAACACAATAAAATTTATTTTAGTTAATAAACAAGAAGCCATTAAAGTCATATATCACACAGTTCAACAGTTATTTACATTATAACTCTATATGTTTGAAGTAGGAAACGTTATCGATTCATTATATTTATTTTGATTAAGTGTCTTATAACATTACGTTAATTGGTTACCCTGATAGTTCAAATGGCCACTCTGTGTAAACAATGTATTCTTTTACGTTAAATTCCAGCCAAATACTAAAATAAAACATACACTTAGTATGTTGCCCATTCTTTAACAAAAGATTGCGCGAAAAAAAGTGTAAAAATTAATGTACAAGACATTAAAATGCTTCAGGTGACGGCTTTAGTATAAAGTGGAAATTCATTCTTTCCTTAAAGGAATGGTAAGGGTCTTGCTGATACGCTATGTTTAGATAAAAAATGACGACACCACCTTCAATTTTAATGATGTTTTTAAAATCCAATACCATTTGATAACCATTTCCTTATATCAAGGTGGTATTGGGTATTAATCAGTATAGGAAGAAATATAAAAGCGTTGTTCTGTGGAAGAAAACTATTGAATTCTTAACGATTATATTCTATTATATTCCTATATGTTATATAATTTATTTTCATGCCAAGTTTATATCATTAATATAATTTCAGAGATGGAAAATACCTTTTGAAGGGAAATAAACTCGAACGTGTCAGGTATTTCTTATATCGTTCAATTTCTATTCGAGATTTGCCGGTTGCCAATAATGTTTGTTTTCTATCTAATTGTTGTAACTTACTCCTTATTATTTTAGCTGGTTAGAGAGAGAGAGAGAGAGAGAGAGAGAGAGAGAGAGAGAGAGAGAGAGAGAGAGAGAGATAAAATACTTTTGAAGTCCTAATTATATATAGCAATATAATCAGGATGATCATTCTTTGGTTGGAATATACGACGATGTTCATGCTCCTTTTGTTATCTCTAATTTAAAAAAATTTTGGGCACATATCACATAATGAGTCAAACTATTTATAAACATTTCTCTAAGACAAGATTCGCACCGAGAGCCATATGGTCAGGCAGTTAGTAATGCATTATGTTTTGTAGTCAACATGAAGAATTTGGAATATTGGGAGACCACACGTGGGTACCAAGGGAATATCCAAACGTAAGTGTTATGTGTAGTATTTTTCATGGTCCTGACATGTTATATCCTAGTAGCTACATAAACATTAATATTTAAAACAGTCTTCAATCCAAAATTGTAATATGTTAAGACATTGTCACATCTCACATACTCATGGGACATAAATTAAAGTGATACAATATATATACTTGCCTCTAAAATTGGAATTATATGAGGCATTGTCAAATCCATCACAATCAAGAACCATAAAAAGAATTAGTTACAAACTTGTGTTTTTTTAATTGGGATTATACAAGGCCTTCTCAAGTTTTGAACAAAATTGTAACGTGAGAATGATATGTCACATATTACACATTCAAGAGACATGAACACAGTCTGATAAAAACATACCTCCTTTGAAAATAGAATGTGACAAGGCCTTGACAGGTAGCATCCAAGCGACCTAGAAAAATTAGATACAAACAATCCTCCAAAACTTGTACTTGTCAATGCCTTGACAACACTGAGAAATCAAGTGACCTAAAACAGTATAGACACAACTTTTTTCTAAAATTTTGAAATGTTTCTTCCAACCAACGCCAAGACTTATAACATTCAGTTTATTAAGGATATGCATGAAAAAATGGTTATATAATTTTGGAAGAAAAGTTGAAAAAACAGGAAAAAAAAAAAGGTTTCATCCGTAACCTTCATAAAAATTCAGAAATTATGCAAATAAAGACAAAATAAATATGACTAATGATATCTGAGCTAACACAACACTAACCTAAATACATAGGTAAAAACGAGCAGAAGGTAAGAATTATCTGTTATATTTCATAATATATTTCTTTAAGGACAGTCAAATTCTTCCTTATTAAATATCATGAGTTTATATATCATGGAGATAGTTTGGGTATGCTCTTCGCACTCCCCAAAAGAGATTAGTTCACCAAACTTTCAACTGGGCTCCACAAGGCACTAAAAGAGCTGGATGACCCAGGTTTACATGGCTGCAGGCTATGAAACATGAAGTAGGCGATGATGAATGGAGAAGTATTGAATTAAAACCTTAAAAGCCCTTCCTTTTAATTAGTTCGTCAGACTTAAGAATGTATAGAGGAAAGAAGAATGATATGGCAAAGTGTCCAGATGTAGTGTACATTTGGAATTATAGAAGTATGCCCAAGTACTTCAATTACCCGGATTACCTGATGAAGAGTCATTTCTGATAACATGTGCTAGTTAACTGGCCTATGATTACCTCAGCGACTGAATGCATTTTACCTCAAAATACTGATTTCAAACTAGAGCATCTAGAATGAAGTGAAAATGGAAATGGGTCTAAAAAGTCGTTCATTTATGTATTTCTAGAGATTTATGTCTGGACATCCTCGGTGTTAAGTACTTTTATTTTTTAAGATTGTATCCGTTACACTGACACAAAGTTCGTGATATACAAGTCTTTACTATCTGTATATACGTTAAGACGTGGCGACGAAGTTCTATTCATTAATCCAGGTCTTGTTAAGATTTTCTTTGTCCCGCCTCCTCAAATTGTGCTATAATGAATTTAAGAGTTAATTTTAGAATAAATGTGAGTACTATAAATATTCTTATTTTATATATATATATAAATATATATATATATATATATATATATATATATATATATATATATATATATATATATATATATATATATATATATATTTGGGCTCAAGCCATGTCGTCCTGATGGAAGTTCCTATAGGGTAGCTTCCTAGGGTATATTTCAACTACGGCAATATTCCCAGAGAATTTACCTTAAGGTACCCAGAATTCTAACTCCTGGAGCGAATATCCCTAATGAAAGGGATATCGCGACATATCAGAGGACGTATTCTTGACACGCCACATGGCAATCTGCACCCCAAACAGAGATAACACATCGAGGGGTCAATTGGCAAGAAACGAAAACGGGAAAGAAAAAGGGGGAGCCGCTCCCAAGGCTCCCTCTTCTCCAGTTTCGTAAGCGTGCCTGGCGCCAATCCTGGCGCCATCTGTATTCCTTTTTGCGTAGCTTAACAACTCGGTGTTTTTTCCTGTGTTTCTCGCAAATCTTAGATTTATTCAGCTTTTCATGGCTTCTCCAACTTCGTCGGCCTCTGATAAGTTGAGTACCATTTCTTTTATGTATAAATGTAGGCTCTTGGTAAATTTTTATGTGATTAATAGTATTAATCTTTGTTACAACAGCCGTTGCCTACCGGAGGCGTCATGGACACTGTCGCTCGCTAGGTATGAGTTTTAGTTAGCCAGAGCGACATTCCCGGTTGTTTTGCTTTAATAAATTTTAGCTATTTAGCGTTACATAGGATTTCCTTTCGTGCTTTAGTATTATTTTGGCGAAGTATTCGCCAAAACTGGCTTACGCTAGGCCATGTAGCCTAGTCGTTTGGTCCTAGTACTTCCTGCATGATTTTGGGTTTTCCGAGTGTATTAAAATTTTATTGAAGCTTTAGGCTGTTTTTTATACATTTAAGATTATGTTGAATATTTCCAAGATAGTATACGAGTGAGTTTCGGTGATTTAGGTAATCGATTCTCTTGGTGCCTAGGCTAAGTTGCTTATGGAGTCTTAGTATACTTTCTCATACTCCCCGGTTGCTTTCTTTTCTTCGGAGAAGGTATGCAATCCCTTTTCCTCTTTTTAAGCCTTGGGCTTATCCCTAAGTGGTTTATCTGAATTAACTTTCGATAAAACTATACTGGGGTGTTACTGTACCTTCCTGTTCCAGTAAGTCTGGCTTCAGAGAGGGACAGAAAAACAGAGTTTTTAGTCTGAGTCTGTGTTTGTCTGGCTTGGGGTAGAGTCTCCCTCGCTGGCCTGACACAGACATAGGAGGCTTAGCCTCCTTAGGTCACTACCGAAGGTTTCTGTACGAGATGATTCCTTCTTTTGTGATCTAGCAGACTAGTCCTTGTTGCTGTTCTCGGTGGGAGAATAAGATCCTTTCCCTGGGAGTAGCAACACCTTCCTTGCTTTGGTTCTTTGGGAGCTGGCAAGTATTGCTGGCCTCCCTCCTTGGATCTCCCTTAGGCTAAGATGAGTTTTCTTGGCTGCGGGTGATCCTTCACTAAAGCAAGGTTGGTAGGACCCTCTTTTGTCCCTTCCCCCTCTATCTCCGTAATGGTCTAGCCATTACAGTACTGTACGTCATTCTACATCTGGACCTAGGATAGGTTAGGATGTGGAATTGACTCAGTCCCTTGCCGGCCGGCAGAGTCTGCCGGCCGGCAAGGGTCTTCTGCTTTGAGTGCTGCCCGGACCTCCCTTGGTCCCTCATCCATGCCTGCCTGTAGAGCCAGACGGCATTGGTCAGGAAGCCTGAATTAGATTCTCCCCTTCCTTATATGCACTCTTTCGGATTGCCGGGCTTGGAGGTAGTTTACGCTCTTATCCCGGCATCCATTCTGTTTTCTTCTAGTGCTGTACCCGACCCGGCTGCCGGCCTATGAGGCCGGCAGCCGGGCAGTCGTAGTCCTCTGGTTCTTTTGCTGCTGGCTGGCATCGGTTGTTTACCTTTGCCGGCCGGCTAATGTCAGCCCTTGTCTGCCGGTCGCTAGGAGCAGTGGCCGGCAGCCGGGTGCTACCTTGTGTAGCCGACATTGGCTGTTGCCGGCCGACACATGCATTTGAACCTGCGTTCTGCCTCCTTATAGCTGTTAAGTAGTATACTTTAAAGCTAGTTATGGTGTGTGCCGGCCGGCACATAACCTTCTATACTGTACCAGTATTCTTCAGTATAACATATACTGTAAGAAGAAAGCTATAGTATAAGTTTTGGTACAGCACTGTGTGTTCTAACACATTTGTGTTGTCTTGCACATCCCTTTGTTGTTGCCTTACAGATAAGAAAGTGAGTTCTTTTTTTGTCTATTATCCAGGATTTTAAAATCATTGCTTAGGTGTGAGCTACACCTGTTTCCTCTGGAAACTTTTCATTGGTTATTCTAGAAGAGATTAACCATACGATTTTATTATCTGGAAGGCTGCAACAATTGGTTGTGAAGGAAACACAAGTGTGTGTCTTTCCTTTCTGAATTGTTATGCTAACTGTGCATATCCAGTGATACGTAGTTCACTTGATACTCATGGAAATTTCTTCTCTTTACAGGAGGACCCTCCGAAGTGCGGAAGTGTTTTCTGCAACGTCCGCAGTAAGAACCTCTGCGGACATGAGTTTTGTAGGAGGCACGCAGCATGCGCTGTCTCCAAGGGTGATCTCCAGTATTGGGACCCTCAGGTATGTACCGTGTGCACTAACCTGATTACTGAGGCCTTTGATTCCCCTAGGACGGTGGAATCAAGGGATATAGCAAGGGAGAAGCTTCGTACCTGGGTAAGGGGCTTCCAGAAGAACACCTCTGGACCTTATCTTCCAAGTGAGAAGATGAGGGCGTATCTTTTCCCTAGGGCATCAGCTGATGCAGTGATTCCCCAGCCACAAGAGGAGATCCCTCAAGTTCAGATCCAGGTGGATGCTGAAGTCGCGGTCGCTTTGCAAGACATCCAGTTGGATGACAGGATGTCTGATGTGGACGAGCGTCTGGAGGAAGACCTCCTGGCAGGAGGCCAGGATGAAGTTCAAGCCCCAGACATTGTAGAGGAACAGGCCGACGAGGTGTCGGCTACTCCGATTCAGATCCCGGAGCCTATTCCCTCAACATCGTCCGCTCTCCCAGTAGAGCTGGGACAGGCCCTCTCCTCCATTGTTGGAATGATCCAACAAATGCAGAAGGAGAATCAGGAGAAGGCGGCTGCGATAGAACTGCTGATGCAGAGCCTTGCAGCATCACATGGGCCCCAGAAAAGGCTCAATGTGAATGACCTTCCCTTGTGCTCAGATGTTAACCCATGGAGGTATGCTGAGCACATGCCGATGACGACTGGAAAGATCGTCATCTCGGATAAGTTGGGTTCTGTTCCCCTAGAGGAGGTGGAATTCTGGCCCAGCAAGGGGTCATATCCGGACTGTTATGTCCGGCTGAGGAAGGAACCAGCTTCAAAGGAGGAGACAGAGCCGAAGGAGGTCATAGTGATGGACCATGCTAAGGCTCAAGCTTTGCTTTCATCCTCGATGAAAGAGAGGGGCTTCACGAACTCAAAGGTAGCTGCATTGAGTAAGAAGCTCCCTTCTTTTGTGTCCTCTCCTGCTAGAGCCTTCCCCTTTTTACAGAAAGGGTTTGCGGCTGTACTAAAAGCAGTCGAGGCCGGCAAGCCTTGCCCCTCCCTGGAGGAGTGTAAACCCTTGTCGCTGGCCCTGCCTATGGACCACAAGGACTGGAAGGACGTCCATCTTACCTTCTCAGTTGGGAAGTTGGAGGCTGATATTGCCGGACGCCAGTTCGGCGAGGACCTCCCTAAGCTGTCTGACTTTCTTTTGCGGAGAGAGCTCGAGACAAAAGAAAGACTGGCTGCCTCAATGTCTCTTCAAACTACTCTTGAGACGATGGCAAGTGACCCCAAGGTCCATGAAATGTTCATGGTAGTGGCCGAGACTCATCTGGCCACAGTGACGAAGGATCTTTATAGCTTCGTCAGGGCGAGGAGAGCTTGTAGGGAGTTCGTGTTCACCTCGGCTACGGTGAGGCACGAGCCAAGGAAACTAATCTCCTCCAACATTTGGGGCAAAGACCTTTTCCCTACCGAATTGGTCAAAGAAGTTGTTCATAAGGCCGCCTCGGAGAATAGAAACCTTCTCCAGAAGTGGGGCATGGCTATCAAAAGAAAGTCTTCCCCGGATGAGGGTCCTCAACCAAAGAGGAAGACTATGAGGACTAGGCTACCGTCTCGGCCAGCCAAGCCTCTTAGACAGCAACAGCAACTGCAATTGCCATTGCCTTCAGTGCCCCAGATGGTGGCACAAACCCCGACCACATTCCAGTGGGTACCCCAGGCTGTGTCGACACAGTCCACGGCATTCACCCCAACGTTCGAAGGGCAGTCTACTTCCTTTCGAGCAAAGCCTAGAGGAGCAGCCAGAGGCTCGTCTAGGTGCCCCTCAAGGGGAAGGGGATTCAGGGGTGGTCGCGGTCAGGGAGGCAAGACCTCAGGACGGCAGTCCAAGTGAGATGATGCCGGTAGGAGGGAGACTTCAGAATTTTCGGGATCGGTGGACCTTCGATCCCTGGGCCCACAGCCTACTCAAGAACGGACTGGGCTGGAGCTGGTACAGCACTCCACCCCCGTGCCCTCGGTTTTTCCAACACTCCACCCCCGTTCTGGAGGAGGACGTCCAAGAACTGTTGGAGAAAAAAGTGATCCGAAGGGTGAAGTCCATCAAATTCCAAGGGAGGCTGTTTTGTGTTCCCAAGAAAGACTCGGAAAAGCTCAGAGTCATTCTGGACTTGTCGCCACTCAACAAGTTCATAGTGAATTGCAAGTTCAAGATGCTAACACTGCAACATATAAGGACCTTACTGCCCAAGAGGGCATATTCCGTCTTCATAGACTTGTCAGACGCCTATTGGCACGTTCCAATCAACCGTCGACTCTCCCCCTACCTAGGGTTCAGGCTACAACGAAGACTATACGCCTTCAGAGCCATGCCATTCGGGCTAAATATAGCCCCAAGGATCTTCACGAAGCTTGCGAGCGTAGCTCTCAAACAATTACGCCTAAAGGGAATTCAGGTAGTAGCCTACCTGGACGACTGGCTGGTGAGGGCAGCATTCGAGACAGAATGCTTGCAAGCTTCCAGTCAAGTGATCCAGTTCCTAGAGTATCTAGGCTTCAAGATCAACAGAAAAAAGTCTCGACTTTCACCATCTCAAAGGTTCCAGTGGCTGGGAATCCACTGGGACCTAATGTCACACCGTTTCTCCATCCTGGCGAAGAAAAGGAAGGAGATAGCGGGTTCTGTCAAGAGACATCTAGATTCCGAAAGGATATCAAGACGCGAACAGGAGAGGGTACTGGGTTCTCTCCAGTTTGCTTCGGTGACAGACCCAGTGCTAAGAGCACAGCTAAAGGATGCAACCGGAGTTTGGAGAAGTTATGCATCAAACGCGCGAAGAGATCTGAGAAGACCAGTTCCGCTTCGGCTACGTACTCTTCTCAGACCTTGGTCCCAAGCCAGACATCTAAAGAAGTCGGTTCTTCTTCAGCCACCTCCCCCGTCGGTGACGATTCACTCAGATGCCTCGAAGGAGGGATGGGGAGGTCACTCTCATCGGAAAAAAGTCCAGGGGACTTGGTCCAAGCTATTCAAGACCTTTCACATAAACTTTCTAGAAGCTATGGCAGTGCTCCTTACCTTAAAAAAAGTCTCCCCGCGTCACTCGATCCACATAAGGTTGGTGATGGACAGCGAGGTAGTTGTGAGATGCTTGAATCGACAAGGATCGAGGTCACCACCTCTCAACCAGGTGATGTTGGCCATCTTCCGATTGGCGGAAAAGAAGTGGTACCTGTCGGCAGTTCACCTTCAAGGAGTCCGCAATGTGACAGCGGACGCTCTATCCAGGTTCACACCGATAGAGTCGGAATGGTCCTTAGACGCAGGCTCATTCTCCTTCATTCTGAATCAAGTCCCAGAACTGCAGATAGACCTCTTTGCGACGAAAGACAACAAGAAGTTGCCCCTGTACGTGTCCCCGTACGAGGACCCCTTAGCGGAAGCAGTGGACGCCATGTCCCTCGACTGGAACAGATGGTCCAGGATTTATCTGTTCCCTCCTCACAACCTTCTGTTGAGGGTCCTCAACAAACTGAGATCCTTCAAGGGGGTAGCGGCAATAGTGGCCCACATGTGGCCGAACAGCGTGTGGTTCCCCCTGGCATTGGAACTACGGTTGAAGTTTCTACCGCTACCAGATCCAGTTCTGACCCAGCGAGTCCAGAAGTCGACTGTCTGCGCTTCAATACAGAAAACCCGGACCCTGCAGCTCATGATTTTCTCTCCCTAGCGGTGAGAAAGCGTTTCGGGATTTCGAAAGCCAGCATAGACTTCCTAGAGGAATATAAGTGCAAATCTACTAGAAGGCAATATGAGTCATCTTGGAGAAAATGGGTGGCCTTTGTCAAGGCGAAGAATCCGCAGGAGATCTCGACAGACTTCTGCTTATCTTTCTTCATCCACCTCCATGGTTAAGGGTTGGCAGCTAACACGATTTCGGCGTGTAAGTCTGCTTTGACAAGACCCATCCTATATGCCTTCCAGGTCGACCTCGGTAACGAGATCTTTAATAAAGTTCCGAAAGCCTGCACTAGGCTCAGACCTTCAGCACCTCCAAAGCCCATTTCATGGTCTTTAGACAAAGTTCTTCATTTCGCTTCTCTGTTGAGCAATGAGGAGTGTGCGTTAAAGGATTTGACACAAAAAGTTATTTTCCTATTTGCACTCGCGTCCGGGGCCAGGGTTAGTGAGATTGTAGCCCTTTCGAGAGAGGCAGGTCGTGTTCAGTTCCTGGATGGGGGAGAACTGAACCTGTTTCCGGATCCTACGTTTCTCGCCAAGAATGAGTTACCCACCAACAGGTGGGGTCCCTGGAGAATCTGCCCTCTGAAAGAAGATGCATCTCTATGTCCAGTAGAATGCCTAAAGGTCTATCTTCGTAGAACTTCAGACTTCAAGGGTGGTCAACTATTCAGGGGAGAAACATCAGGCTCAAATTTATCTCTGAATCAACTCAGAGCGAAAATAACATATTTTATTCGCAGAGCGGATCCTGACAGTACACCCGCAGGTCACGATCCGAGGAAAGTTGCCTCATCCTTAAATTTCTTTAATTGTATGGATTTTGAACATCTCCGTTCATACACTGGCTGGAAGTCTTCCAGAGTGTTCTTTCGCCACTATGCGAAGCAAGTAGAGGAACTAAAGAGATCTGTGGTAGCAGTGGGTCGCGTCGTTAACTGTTTAACTCTGCCATGGAATAGTGGTTTTAATTGGGACGATTAATTCCAGCGTGAGTGTGTAGTTACCTACTATACTACAAACTAAGTGAGGGCACTGAGTTGCCCACGTAGACTGTTCCATTTCCAAAGGTGAACCTAGCATAAGTGCAGACATGTGTGCCGAGCGTTTCTAACGCTAATGTGATTGATTTGTAATACAGACTTTTATGACTTTGATACCTTGGTATCTTAAAAGTGGCAATAATGTTTTTTCTTTCAGATAAACAAGTTCTGTTTACTATCATACTTATGCTTAAAGTTTTGGGTTATCCTCTTCTATATATATATATATATATATATATATATATATATATATATATATATATATATATATATATATATATATATATATATATATATATATATATATATATATATATATATATATATAATTGTTGTTAACCTGTCTATTTATTGTCTGTCAATAAACTTGTTCTTGAGAACCTTGCATCTCCTTCACCTGTGTCAATTTATTGGTATAATTGAGCATTCATTCTATGTACTTTATCTGGGATAATTCTAATAGAATTGTTCCTTTATGCAAGCTATGTTGCATTGGTTTATGCTTTCCCTTAACGGGAGGACTTCGTCCCATAAGGGGACGGTGGCGGTTTTACAAGTTTCCTCCTATGCGGATATAAACCTTTGTCCAATACAAGTATTGTGCGGAGAACTGGTCGATATTTTATATTGACGCAGTGGTTCTTTACAAACTATGCTTTACTTAATATAGGGTGAGACCACTATATTAGCTTGCCTGGTATTCATACATAGGTATATGTACTCTTTGAGACTTTTCCAGAGTCTAGTAGGACTCTTCCCTGTAGGGGGCAGGAAGCTCTAACATGGTTTATAATTAGTTGAAAAGATGTATAACGGTAACATCTTAGGTCTCTAGGTCTAGTCGACCGGGAAAAATTACCTCCGGGGAGTACGGCACGTTCTGAGAATCCACAGATACAGTAATTCTCTGGTATACTTCCATCAGGACGACATGGCTTGAGCCCAAAAAACGGATTTTGAGCGAAGCGAAAAATCTATTTTTGGGTGAGATAGCCATGTTGTCCTGATGGACCCGCCCTTCCCTTTCTATGAAAGGGCTGTAGGACCCCTCCCTACATACAGTATCTGTAGCACCTCTTGTACGCTACAAGGAATACAGATGGCGCCAGGATTGGCGCCAGGCACGCTTACGAAACTGGAGATAAGGGAGCCTTGGGAGCGGCTCCCCCTTTTTCTTTCCCGTTTTCGTTTCTTGCCAATTGACCCCTCGATGTGTTATCTCTGTTTGGGGTGCAGATTGCCATGTGGCGTGTCAAGAATACGTCCTCTGATATGTCGCGATATCCCTTTCATTAGGGATATTTGCTCCAGGAGTTAGAATTCTGGGTACCTTAAGGTAAATTCTCTGGGAATATCGCCGTAGTTGTAATATACCCTAGGAAGCTACCCTATAGGAACTTCCATCAGGACGACACGGCTATCTCACCCAAAAATAGATTTTTCGCTTTGCTCAAAATCCGTTATATATAGGTATATATATATATAGATATATATATATATATATATATATATATATATATATATATATATATATATATATATATATATATATATATATATATATATATATATTTCCTGAGACATACCAAAGAGAAGAGTTGGTTGGAAAAGGACTGCTCCCCGTACTCGAGTGCTGGGATGTCTGAATGCGCGTGGATGTAGTACGATAGAGAGTAAAAGATGTGAGATTGGAAGTTTGTCTTGAAATAGATGTTTAGTGAAGTGACAGGTAGAGTGTCTGGGATTGAAATGGGAAGAGTAAGAGAGGGTTTGGCTTTATTGCTGAGAGAATGGATGACAGGTAAAGTAGAGTAATGGAAGGAGGTATCATCTAGAATCTAGATTCTAGATTAATGTGGGTAAGGATTAGGTAGGGTAAGGAATGTTGGGCTTTAGTTAGTGCATATGGGACGGATTGTGAGATAAGTGAAGAAGAGCGGAATTAATTCTGGAATGAGTTAACTGTGTTTGTAAAAAGACTGAGTAGAAGAAATTATGTAGTTGCGATGGTTGATTTAAATGCAAAAGTGGATGCTATAGAGGTAGAGGGTGTCACTGTTAAATATGGCATACCAGGTTGAAATGAGAGTGGTGAGAGTCTGCTAGATTTGTGTAGTGAACAAGAGCTGGTGCTAAGTAGTAGTTTTTTAAAGAAGAGAGAAATAGATAAGAATACATGGGCAAGAGTGGGAAATGGAAGAGTGGTATAAAGGGCATTGATGGATTGTGTTGATAACAAGAAA
>NC_090735.1:25598188-25605688 GCF_036898095.1 Palaemon carinicauda
GGAAGTTCCTATAAGGTAGCTTTCTAGGGTATATTTGACTACAGTGATATTCCCAGAGAATTTTACCGTAAGGCATCCAGAATTCTAACTCCTGGAGCGAATATCCCTAAATAATTTCACAGGGATATCGCATAAAATCAGAGGACGTATTCTTGACACTTCACATAGCTATCTTCGCCCCGAACAGTATTAACGCTTCGAGGGGGAATAGTGACAAGAATCTGAAACGAGAATGAAAAGAGAGTCGCTCATATGGCATCTCTCCTATTCCGTTTCCAGTGTGTATCTGATGAAGGCGGTAACGCCCTCTTTATTCCTTTTCGTGTAGTTCTACTACTCGGTGTTTTCCCTTGTGTTCTCTCGTTATTTTGGATTTAATTCAACATTTTGATGATTTCTCCGGCCTCTTCTGCCTCTAGGAAGTTGAGTATTATCTTTACTATGTATAAATGTAAGCTCTTGTCGTTTTGAATTAAATCAAAAGTGATTTTAACGTAAACAAGAGCTGTTGCCTACCGGAGGCATCCTGGATGCTGTTGCTCACTCTTATGGGTCAGTTAGTTAGCTAGAGCGATGTTCCCGGTTTGTTACGCTTTAATAATTTTGCTATTTAGCTACTCTAGAAATGCTTATATTGTTCGGTCAGTGTTAGCTCGGTGATTTCGACACGGGTCGAGGTACCGATCCTGCCTTTCGCGAGGCTTCGTAGCCTAGATGTCTGGCACTATTACTTTCATGCATGGTACAAGTTTTTCTGAGTGTTATTTTATTGAAGCTTTAGGCAAATATTTTATACATGTAAGATATTGTTGAATGTTTTTTCCAAGATTGTATATGAGAGAGTTTCGGTGATTTAGGTAATCGATTCTCATCTTACCTAGTCTAGTATTCTAGGTACAGTAGTATATTTTCGCACATCCCCGATTGTTCTTTTTCTCCTCCCGAGGCTAAGTTCAACCCCTCTCTCCCGCTGTAAGCCTTCGGCTTAATCCTAGTGATTCTATCTGTATAATAATTAAGGTATAACTATTCTAGGATATGTCTGTCCTGACCTGATAACCAGAGTGACTGGTTTTTTGGGTTAGGGCAGTACATCAGAGTTTCTAGTCTGTGGTCTGCTTCTTCCTAGCATAGACAAAGAGTCTCCTTTGCTAGGTTAGGGGCGGGCACAGGAAGCTTTGCTTCCCTAGTCCATGTTGGAAGGATTCTGTACGAGATGATTCCTTCCTCTAGTGGCCTAGCAGACTGTCCTGTGTTGTTTTTCTCGGGCTGGAGAATGAGTTTTCTCTGTTGCCCGGCGAAATAACTTCACCTAACTTTGTTCTGGTTGGGAGGAGGTTAACAAGTATTGCCAATCTTCCTCCCTAATAGACAACTCTTGGTTAGGATGAGCTTCCCTAACGGCTGAGTGTGTCTCCTGCTAGAATAAAGTCTATATGACCCTTATCCTCTCCCCACCTCTCTTTCTTTTATTTTCTTTTAGCTGCAGTACTACTTCCGTACCAAGTATAGGTTAGGATGGAGGACAGGCTCAGCTCTCTGCCGGCCGGCACTACGTGTCGGCCAGCAGAGACCCTTTTTTCTTTGCAGAGTGAACCCCAGACCTCCCTTGGTCTCCCTTCCATATCCGTTGGTAGAGCCCGGCAGACTATGGATTCTTTGGAAGCCTGAATGTTACATTCTCCCCTTCCATAAGTTCACTCTTTCTGGATGGAAGGTCGTATGGCAATGCCGCCTTATAACCTTACATCCATACTGTTTCTCTGTCTATTGTGTTGCACCCCTAACCCGGCTGCCGGCTTAACAGCCGACAGCCGGGCAGGTGGAGGTTCTCTGGTTCTTGGCTATTGTCGGTGGGCACGGGTTTTATTACCTTTGCCTGCCGGCAGGGGAAACACAGCCCGAACCTGCTGGCTACTACGATAACGGCCAGCAGCCGGGTTTTAGTGTTTTCAGTCGTCGGCTGGCAATGATTGCCGGTCGGCACACAGGCGCGAATCAGTGGGCTGCCGCCTATTAGTTAAAGATAGTATATCTTTGATCTATAAACGGGTAGTTGCCGGCCGGCACAATAACATGCGATGTACAGAAGTTGCTATATTCGTAGTGTAGTACACACTGCATTAGTAGAAACTGCTGTAGAGTTTGTTATAAAACTAAAGTTCTTCATCATACTTAATGTTATCTTGTACAGCCTTTTGTTGAGACCGTACTTTATATAGAAAGTGAGTTCTTTTTGTATTTTTTCAATCACGTTTATTAAAACTACATTTTAAATTTCCATTCAGGAAATTACATAAGGTATTCTAGTATAGAATTAACCTTAGTTTTAATATTTTGGGAGGTTACAGCAATTGACTGAATAGGAAATACAAGTATGTGTCTTTCCTTCTTTTTTTTATAGCTTTTCTATATCAGCTAAATGTTTCAATATAAGTGAAAAGCTTCCACTTGATACTCATGGATTTTTTTTCTCTTTACAGGAAGACCATCCGAAGTGCGGGAGTATGTTCTGTAATGTCCGCAGTAGAACTTCTGTGGACATCAATATCGTAGGAGGCACTCATCATGCGCAGACTCCAGAAGTGTTCTCCGGTATTGGGACCGTCACGTTTGTACAGTTTGTTATAACCTGATTACCGAGGCTTTTGACGACCCTAAGTCAACGGAGTCAAGGGAAACGTTACGATCCTGGGTGAGGGGTTTTCAAAAATAAAAAAAATAAAATAAAAAAAAAAAACACCTCAGGCCCTACCTTCCAAATGAGAAGATGAGGGCCTACCTTTTCCCTATAGCATCAGGTGATGCAATCATCCCCCAGCCTCAGGTGGAGATACCAATTGCCCTGAATCCGGTAGATTCTGAAGTCTCAGCCGCCCTTCAAGACATCCAATTGGACGATAGGATGTCGGAGGTGTCGGATTCTTCTGAGAAGGACCTTCTAGGAGAAAGTCAGGAGGAGGAGCTGTTTCAGACTCCTCAAGTAGAAGAACAAGAAATCGACGAAGTGTCTGTTACGTTGGTTCCGGACCCAGAACCTGTTCCTTCTACATCGTCTGCTATCCCAGATGAACTGGGAAGGTCTCTTTCTTCCATTGTTGAGATGATCCAACAAATTCAAAGGAAGAATGATGAGAAGGAAACTGCAATGAAACTGGAGTTACGTAGTCTTGCAGCATCACGTGGACCCCAGAAGCGGCTCAGAGTGAAGGATCTTCCCTTGTGCTCGAATACCAATCCTTGGAGGTATACCGAACACATGCCAATGACAACCGGGGAGATCATGATCTCAGAAAAGTTGGGAGCAATTCCCCTAGAAGAAGTGGAATTTTGGCCCAACAAAGATTTTTATCCGGACTGCTATGTCCGTCTTAGGAAGGAGCCAGCCTTAAGGGAGGAGACGGAGCCGGAGGTCATAGTTTTTTACCATAGTAGAGCTCAGACGTTACTAACGAGCTCGATGAAAGAGAGAGGCTTCACTAACTCAAAGGTGCCCACCTTGGGCAAGAAGCTTCCCTCCTTTGTGGCCTCTCCTACCAGAGCCTTTCCCTTCTTGGAAAAGGGATATAAGGCTACCTTAAAAGCGGTGGAGGCAGGGAAACCATGCCCCTCCTTGGAGGAGTGCAAGCCGTTATCTCTGACCTTGCCCTTGGACCAAGAAGACTGGAAGGACGTACACCTTACCTTCTCAGTCGGGAAACTGGAAGCTGATATTGCTGAACGCCAGTTTGGTGAGGCGGTTCCAAAACTGTTGAAGGTTCTCTTGCATAGAGAGCAAGAGACAAAGGAAAGACTTGCGGCATCGATGTCGTTGCAAACGACACTAGAAACGATGGCAAGTGACCCCAAGAACCAGGACATGTTCATGGTTGTGGCCAAAACCCATCTGGCCACAGTTACGAAGGATTTCTATAGCTTTATTAAAGCTAAGAGAGCCTGTAGAGAGTTCGTGTTCACCTCGGTTGTGGTGAGGCACAACCTAAGGAAACTGTTCTCCTCTCGTATTTGGGGTAAAGACCTCTTTCCCCATGAAGTGGTTAAAGAGTTAGTAGACAAAAGGCCTAGGCCATCCTCTCGGCCGGCTAAAACCTACCGACAGCAACATCAACAACAACTTCCTGTGACCGCGGTGCCTCAGACAGTGGCACAACCTCCAACCACGTACCAGCTGGTACCTCAACAAACTGCGACACTGTCGCCAGTTCTAATGCCAGCCTCCGAAAGGCAGACTTCTTCCTTTCGTTCGAGAGCCAGAGGAACAGCCAGAGGTTCTTCTAGACGCCCTTCAAGAGGAAGGGGATCCAGGGGAGGACGCGGTCAAGGAGGCAAGGCCTTAGGTCCACAACAGCAGAAGTAGATACTTCCAGTAGGAGGGAGATTACAGCTTTTTAGGGATCGCTGGACCTTCGATCCCTGGGCCCACAGCCTAAATAAGAATGGACTAGGTTGGAGCTGGAGCAGTCCTCCACCTCAATTTCCTCAATTCTTCCAACGCTCAACCCCCGCTCTGGAAGAATATGTCCGAGAGCTCTTAGTCAAAGAGTAATCCGGAAGTTTAAGTCCATCAAATTCCAAGGAAGGCTGTTTTGTGTTCCAAAGGACTTGTTTGACGCTCATTGGCACGTTCCAATTATTCGTCACCTCTCCCCATACCTAGGCTTCAAGTTACTTTGATAACTTTATGCCTTCAGAACCATGCCTTTCGGGCTAAACATAGCCCCAAAGATTTTCACGAAGCTCGCGAACGCAGCCGTCCATCAGTTACGCCTAAAAGGGGTCCAAGTAGTAGCCTACTCGGACGACTGGCTGGTGTGGGCAGCATCCAGGACAGAATGCATGCAAGCTTCTAAGATAGTGATCCAGTTCCTGGAACATCTGGGATTCAAGATCAACATCAAAAAGTCTCGTCTTTCTCCAGCTCAAAAATTTTGGTGGTTGGGAATCCACTGGAATTTGAAGTCACATCGGCTTTCCATTCCTAGTAGGAAGAGGAAAGAAATAGCAGGATCTGTCAAGAGATTATTGAAATCCAAACGGATATCAAGACGCGAACAGGAGAGAGTGCTGGGCTCTCTACAGTTTGCTTCAATAACAGATCCAGTGCCAAGAGCACAGCTTTAGGATGCAACAGGAGTTTGGAGAAAATATGCATCAAACGCGCAAAGAAATGGCACCTGTCAGCATTTCACATTCAAGAGTTCCGCAAAGTGACAGCGGACGCTCTATCTAGGTTTACACCTATAGAGTCAGAATGGTCCCTTGACGCAGGATCGTTCTCCTTCATCTCGAGTCAAGTCCCAGACCTGCAGATAGACCTCTTTGCGACGAAAGACAACAAGAAAATAGTTCGTTACGTGTCCCCTTACGAGGATCCGTTAGCGGAGGCAGTGGACGCTATGTCCCTGGACTGGATCAGATGGTCCTGTATCTATCTGTTCCCTCCACACACCTCCTTTTGAAGGTCCTCGATATGCTGAGATCCTTTAAAGGGAAAGCTGCAATAGTGGCCCACAAGTGGCCAAATAGTGTGTGGTTCCCTCTGGCATTAGAACTATGATTAAAATTCGTTCCGCTTCCGGATCCATCCCTGTCTCATCGAGTACAAAAGTCGACTGTCTTTGCTCCATCACAGAAAACACGGAACCTACATCTCATGATTTTCTCTCCTTAACGATGAGAAAAAGATTCGGTGCTTGAAAGTCGGTTTAGACTTTTGGAGGAAACCAGAAAACATTATGAGGCTTCAGGGAAGAAATAGCTATCCTCTGTCAAGGCGAAGAAACCGAAAGAAATCCCGACAGATTCCTAATTATTATTCTTCATTCACCTTCATGAGCAAGGTTTAGCAGCCTACACAATTCTATTGTTCAAGCCTGCCTTGACAAGTCAGATACCATATGCCTTACAGGTCGACCTTTCTAAATCGTTCTTAGTGAACTAGCCCTTCAATGCTTCCAAAGACCATTTGCTTGGTCATTAGATATGATTCCTCATTGTGTATAAATAATGAACAATGAGAAATGTGCTTAGAAGGTTTTGAATTTAAGTCACATTTCTGTTTGTACTCGCCTTGGGGGCCAGAGTTTGTGAATAGTGGCTCTCTCTACAGAGGAAGGCCACGTCCAGTTCTTGGAGGGAGAACTGAATCTATTTCCAGACCCAACGTTTCTTACCAGGAACAAGCTACCCACCAACAGGTGGGGTCCCTAGAGAATCTGCCCTCTGGAGGAAGATGCATCTCTATGTCCAGTGGAGTGCCTAAAGGTCTATCTTCATAGAACTTCAGACTTTTGGGAGGACAGCTGTTCAGAAAAGAAACCCTGGGTTCAATGTTATCTATAACTAAGGGCTAAATTCACCCGTGTTATTCGCAGAACGGATCCAGACAGTACACCCGTTAGTCATGATCCGAGGAAAGTTGCCTCCTCCATAAAATTTTTTTAATTATATGGACTTTGAACATCCTTGTTTGCACACCGGCTGGTAGTCATCCAAGCCGTTCTTTATGCACTATGCGAAGCAAGTGGAGCAACTTATGAGATCTGTGGTAGCAGCAGGTAGAATTCTTTGACCTTCTGTTTTAAGTCTGTGAGGAACAGTATAATTAATTTGGAACGATTAATTAAGAGGGTGCGCGTGTAATCACTGTATGTTACTACGCGCTGAGCGATAGGCCACGAAAGTGTCCTTACAAACTGTTCCATTGACGTCAGTAATCTATAGCATAATACGGACACTTGTGCCAAGCGTTTTTTACGCTAGTGTATGTAAACAGTATACAGACTATATCATTATTTTTAATAATTCTATTGAAGTGGCAAATCTGTATCCTAGTAGATGAAACAATATTTTCTGTTGACTGTTTTTCTTTATGCTTTTACGCATATCATCCACATTATATAAATTTTATAAATGTGATCTGATATGTTCGTTTATTAAATTTTAATAAACTAGTTCTTTTCGCCAACACTCATTTTATTAGAAATGTACTGAGCATTAAGATTAAAATATGGATATTTTTATCATGATATGTCTTTCGAGACTGTTCCCTGATTCAAGCAAAAGTCCACTCACTCTAACCCTTCCTTGGAAGGGTTGATGTGGTACCCTAACGGGTTGGTGGCAAAGAGGCAAAATTTTTTTATATGCGGATACAACCATTATCCAATAGTTACTAAGAGTGGTCACTTTGGGTAAGGTGTCACAAATTCATTCTGACTTTGGCGACTCTTATACAAACTTTGCTTTATAATGTATAGGGCGAGACCACTATACAAGCTTGTCATTTTGTCATCCATAAGTTTTTATGTACTCCTCGAGACTTTTCCAGAGTCTAGTATGACTCATCCCTGTAGGGGGCAGGAAGCACTAACATAGTTCATGCTTAGTTGAAATGATGTATGACGGTAACATCATAGGTCTCTAGGTCTACACGGACTACGGAAATACTTTCTTGAGAGTACGGCACTGATTGGGAATCCACAGATACTGTAATGCTCT
>NC_090735.1:25613188-25618188 GCF_036898095.1 Palaemon carinicauda
ATAATAATAATAATGAGTAGACTTTGAGACTCATTAGAGATCCAAATACACAATGAACTACAGTATTCTATGCAAAGTTTAGGCTTTAAGAATTTTAAATAATACATTAATACTTACGTACCCGTAAAGTAAAGGATTTTTTTTTTACTGATTTCTTTTCCACTAAATTTTTCTAAAACTGCATCAACTTATATGACGATATATACTTTCCACAGTGTATAAATAACACCTTTTTACTTATTGCTTATATTAAAACTTATAACATTACAAGTGGGTTTGCAAGTAAAATAAACAAATTATTATTATTATTATTATTATTATTATTATTATTATTATTATTATTATTATTATTATTATTATTATTAGCTAAGCTACAACTCTAGTTGGAAAAGCAAGATGCTATAAGCCCAAGGGCTCCAGCAAGGAAAAATAGCCCGGTGAGGAAAGGAAATAAAGAAATAAATAAACGATATAAAAAGTAATGAACAATTAAAATAAAATATATTAAAAACATTAACAACATTAAAACAATAACAAGTCTTTATCGAGAAAAATTGTTTG
Organism: Palaemon carinicauda; assembly: GCF_036898095.1. Lineage (NCBI taxonomy): Eukaryota > Metazoa > Arthropoda > Malacostraca > Decapoda > Palaemonidae > Palaemon > Palaemon carinicauda. The sequence continues at coordinate 25,613,750 of NC_090735.1, forward strand.
GAAGCTGAAAGGAAATGCAAAGTTCATCCAGATATCTATTCAAAGTCGTCGCACCAGATAACTTAACCTAATTCCCAGTTTATTTATCGAATCTAAAAGTAAAGGTATCTAGTTTCAGTTCAAGTTTCATTAGAATAGATACTCACCAGAACGTCAGCCGGGCAAGCCCAACCCACCAATAAGGTGGCCAACCACAGCAGTGCTCTCCAAAGTAAATACTTTAAACTCACGGTGCCGGGTTGGGATCGATCTGCTGCCATGTGAATGCTAGGCGAACACGTTACCACTGTGCCCAACTGAAACCTAAATATTATTACGTTGCCAGATTCTATGAATAATATAAATGGCTGGTTCAATAATTTGCAGTTTTTTTTTATAGAATTGAAAGGTAAAGATGTCTGGTTTCAGTTCCAGTTTCATTAGAATAGATGCTCACCGGAACGTCAGCTGGGCAAGACCAACCCAACCACAGCAGTGGTCTCCCAAGTAAATAGCATGAACTCACGGTCCCCGGCTGGGATTGATCTGCTGTCATGTGAATGCTAGACGAACACGCTACCATTGTTCTTTAATCATGGGTAGTGCAATAACCTCTGTGCCATGGTCTCCCACTCTCTTAGGTTAGAGTTCTCTTGCTTGAGGGTACAATCAGGCATATTATTCTATCTCTTTCTGTTGTTTTCTTTTAAGTTTTTATAGTTTATATATGAAAGATTTGTTTAAATGTTAAAGTTTTTAGAATATTCTATTCTAATTGTTCATTATGTCTCTTATAGTTTATGTATTTCCTTATTTCCTTTCCTCACTGAGGTACTTTCCCAGCTGGAGCCCTTGGGCTTATAGCATTCTGCTTTTCCAACTAGGGTTGTAGCTTAGCAAGTAATAATAATAATAATAATAATAATAATAATAATAATAATAATAATACCCAACTGAAACCTAAATTTACTTACGCCACCAGATTCAATGATATAAAATGCCGGTTAAATTTTACAGAGTTTTATAGCAATATATATCATGGCCCACGCCCCCTGGCGCCGATACTCTTAAGTCTGTAAGATTGTGGGCGTTATATACGCAATATGGAAGGGAATATTAGGTTCCTTCGAACATCGCCTTTAGGAGGAAAAGGCAATTACAACTTGTCTCTTGGAAGTAAGGACATCAAAATTTGCATTTATGATCTAATTATTGCTTCTTTATCCTCTTTGTGAGGAGGAAAAATTCATCACCGACGAGGGATTTTTCTGTAAAAAGACGCAATAAATATTTTGTTATCCAATTTAATCAAATTCCAAATGAATCAATGTGACTTTTCCTTATATATGAAGACATGTTTTATATTATTATTATTATTGTTATTTTTATTATTATTATTATTATTTGATAAGATACAACCCTAGAAGGAAAAGCAAGATGCTATAAGCCCAGGGGCTCCAACAGGGAAAATAGCCCAGCGAGGAAAAGAAACAAGGAAATAAGAGAAGCAATTAACAACTAAGATAAAATATTTCAAAAACAGAATATCACTAAAATAAATATTTCACATATAAACCATAAAAACTGTAACAAAACAAGAGGAAGAGAAACAAGACAGAATAGCGTGCCCGAGCGTACCATCAAGCAAGAGAACTTTAACCCAAGACAGTGGTTGACAATGGTACAGAGGCTATGCCACTACCCAGGACTAGAAAACAACGATTTAATTTTGTAGTGTCCTTCAACTAGAAGAGCTCCTTACCATAGGTAAAGAGTCTCTTCTACTCTTACCAAGAGGAAAGTACCCAATGAACAATTGCAGTGCAGTAATTAACCCCTTGAGAGAAAAATTGTTTGGTAATATTAGTGTTATCTGGTGTATGAGGACCGAGGAGAATATGTAAAGAATAGGCCACACTATTCGTTGTGTGTGCGTAGGCAAAGGGAAAAAGAACCGTAACCAGAGAGAAGGATGTAATATGGTACTGTCTGACCAGTCAAAACACTCAATAACTCTCAAGTGGTAGTATCCCAACGGGTGGCTGGTGCCCTGGCCAACCTACTAATTTTATGTGAAGTACAGTTTGACACTTGTATACTTTCAACCACACACATAAACATACATACGTTCAAATTCTTTTTCTAAAGCAGATAAATTATCCTTTCACATATGTGGCAATAGTTGGACAGTTCTGAGGACAAAGGAATAAAACCACGGTCCTTGCAAATGCTAGCTAAACACTCTACAACTGAACTACGAAATCAATGGGAAAATTCCGGTTAGGTAGAGCCTTAAAGGTCACTCACAATATACTTACCCTTTATAGCTACGTTCCATATATGGTAGGTTTACGTATATATTATTGATTTATACAAACAAAGCGTATTTGATTATTTTGTAAAACATTATGAATAACGACCTATTATTGATAAAACTCATTAAAGGATTCAATATGCATTAATCAATCTATAAACAAAATGCAAAGAATATATCAGAAAGTCTTCAGTACTTTGGGTCGATGGAATAAATTATGAAAAACCAGAACCATTGAACAAAATAACTAGAACTCAACAATGTTGAACAACTGACTCTTTCACAATATTTCTTGATGCCTGTTGAACTTGGTGCGTTGAATATAAAATAAAATCCTTGCCTTAACTCTGACATTTTTATCCCGCACATAACAATTCAAGTCCTTGATTCCTTTGTGGGTGTTCTTGCATAATTTCTCCTTTGGAAGCCTGTGCAAATTTAGCCCCCACTGCAATTTCATTGCATAAGGAAAATGAAGATCAGAGAGAGAGAGAGAGAGAGAGAGAGAGAGAGAGAGAGAGAGAGAGAGAGAGAGAGAGAGATTGGTTTGAAATTTTCTGGCATCCCAGAGAGAGAGAGAGAGAGAGAGAGAGAGAGAGAGAGAGAGAGAGAGAGAGAGAGAGAGAGAGAGAAAGAGAGAGAGAGAGAGAGATTGGCTAGAAATTTTCTGGCATCCCTCTCTCTCGATTTTATTATTAGCTTTTCATAAGAGCATACCGGTATACTTAGAATGTAAAATTTTCCTTCATTTTCGTACTTCACATAAAACTATCTCAGAACAAACACCTGATCTGCATACCTTCTACTTTAACAAAACCCTCCTACGACGAAGGATTAAAAAGATTACGATAGTGAAATTATGTATGTGTGTCTCAATTTAAAATAATGGGTCTAAAAAAAAGATGGAAGAATGTTCCTACTGAATAGAAAAGCGTAAGATGAAAGTAATTCACAAAACCAAAGAATTTATCAGCAAGGTAAAACGATCTGTTCAACTTCAATTCCCGCTCAAAGTTCAATCCATTGTAAACACGGCACTATTCCCAATCCCCCCAAAAGTAAACCCCCCCCCCCCCCCCACGCAAAAGATGGTAAGCTAGGGAAATGAAATAGCTCTCTAAGTGCATGAAGATTTCAACCAATTTCCCAGAGTGCATAAGCAAAAACTTAAAGCAGGCAAAGCAATTTAGAAATTGCTCTGAATGAAGTGGGGGAATCGGAAATCCATTAATGTTGCAGATGGAAAATATTTACAGGAGGTTAAGAGGCCAGAGCCAAGGTGGGGATATTTTATGTTTTTCCCAAAACACGGGTAATTTTATTACTGGCACGTTTCACATTATTGGGGTTGACCTAGTAAGTATATTTTTTTCCTTCTGATTACTTTGCATATATGTATGTGTGTATGCATACATATATATATATATATATATATATATATATATATATATATATATATATATATATATATATATATATATATATATATATATATATGCACGTGTGTGTGTACCATAACATGCTTGTATAACCACTAGACTATTCAATAGACTATATTTGAGATAATATAATGAAAAATATATTGTGATATTTTTCATCTAAACCTTACTGGTGCGAACACATTGTCTCAGTGTGGGGGATATTAAGCGTTGATTCTGTAATGAGTTCCACAACCAAATTACTTGACAAGTTTCTAAGGAAAGAAATGTTTATGGATGTCATCTTGACGTTAGACGATTGGAGTTCTTACACCTAGTTTTTACTTGAAGTTTGAATTACATCTCGTCCATTAAGAAATAAATTAATTATTCCATATTGGAAACTGGTGTCAAAATTTCTATGGTGATCTCTATCAAGAATACTTAGTCATGTATAATTTTACTATGAAAAATGTATAAACACAAATTTTCCGTTAAATTATTAAAAAAAAAAGAAAAAAAAAACTCTCAGTAAGAATTTACCAAATTGTATTGTGGTTCAACGCATAAAAGGACTACCACAAACCACGCAAATAGATAAGTTGATCAAGATTCAGATGGTCTTGCGGTATTTTCTAAAGTTTATGAACAAATTTATGTTGTAGTTGTTACAAATGTTTCATCCATTATATATTTATAGCAAGTTCTTTTTTCATTCATCTTCCTTT
>NC_090735.1:25628188-25633188 GCF_036898095.1 Palaemon carinicauda
CTCGCAACAACCGTTGGGGGACCAAAGGGCTTCGCTTGCCCTCAGGGAAATGACCAGTATGGCTCGCCTTCAACCTTCCGCAGACGGTTCTCCTCGCGAGGTGAACCTACTCCGTGCCCTTTGGATACGCCGTTTACCTGAACCTGTGCGCGCTGCCATACCCGATGTCGATAGTTTACCCATAAAGGACATGATGATCAAAGCCGACGCCCTTATGGACAGCCACTTCAAGACCTCCATCAACGCCACCACCCCTGACAACGAGGATGCCTATTCAACGTCAACCGAAGCTGACATGAATGCCGTAGGACATACACGCCTACCCCGTGACGTGCCGAAGCGGCGACAAAGTCGCCCACCACCCACCAATCGCTTGCGCCCCATTGAACGACTTCTACAGCCCCTTACTACCTCCCATCCGCCGCAGTTTTGCTACTACCACTTCAGATTCGGGGCAACCGCGAAGAACTGTGCCAATGATTGTCAGTGGCCAAAAAACGTGTAAGTAGGCCATCGCTTGTGGCGGTGGCCTCCCATGTTTCTAATCTTTTCTTTTTACAGGATGCAGGAGTGGGCATGCGATTTTTGGTGGACAGGGTGCTTGTCGTTCTCTTTTGCCAAGGAAACACTTCAAGGCACAACGTAGTCTGTCTACATCTGCCGACGTCCGCTTGGTAGCTGCCAACGGATCTGCGATACCCACCTACGGTTACGAGAGCATCACATTATTGTTCGGAAACGGTAAATTCAATTGGAAGTTTCTCGTTGCTGACGTCACAATGCCAATCCTCGGTGCGGATTTCCTCTCTCATTTCCACCTTCTGGTCGATGTCGCCCACCGACGATTGATCAACGCAGACTCGTACTTGTCGACACCTCTTCAACCCGCCCCCTCTAACCTTGCTCTCCACATCAGGGCACCCACGGATGCCTACGCCCACCTCCTCACGTCGTACCTGGAAGCTTTCCGTCCAGAACTTCGCCAAACTCCCACGGTTCCCGCCAAGCACGGTATTTATCACCATATCAAGACGACAGGACCCCCAGTCTTCGCAAAATTCAGACGTCTGGCACCGGAACGATTGGCAGCCGCCAAACAGACGTTCGCCGAAATGGAGAAAATGGGCCTTTGCCAAAAGGCCTCCAGCCCATGGTCGTCACCCTTACACATCGTTCTGAAGAAAGGCGGCACCCTCTGTCCGTGCGGGGATTACAGGCGCCTGAACATGCAAACAGAACCGGATCACTACCCCCTCCCAAACATTGCCGATGTAACCTCCTACCTGCACAAAGCGAAGGTTTTCTCTACGCTCGACCTCCTGAAGGGGTATTATCAGGTGCCTATGAACCCAGAAGACATCCCCAAGACCGCCATCACCACTCCGTTTGGTACATACACCTTCAATTACTCTTGTTTTGGCCTTCGTAATGCTGGGGCAACGTTTCAACGTCTCATGGATGGCATCTTAGGGGACCTCCCTTTCTGTGTATGTTATGTGGACGACATACTTGTGTTCTCCTCCTCAAAAGAGGAACACCTCCGTCACCTGCGCATCGTGCTCGACCGCCTGCAACAAAACAGCCTTGTAGTCCGGTACGACAAGTGTACCTTTGGCGCCAACGAAGTGTCGTTCTTAGGGCATCGTATCACTCCTGAAGGGGTCCATCCCCTCCCTGAGAGGGTAGCAGCTGTTCAGAATTTCCCCACGCTCTCGACCGTCAAAGCTCTGCAGGAATTCTTGGGCATGATCAACTATTATCACCGTTTTCTGCCAGCCATTGCCGCCACTCTTGCTCCCCTCTACGCCTCCCTCAAGGGCAAGCCAAAGGACTTGAAGTGGGGTCCCCTTCAAGAAGCAGCCTTCTGCAATGCAAAGAAGGCCCTATCAACTGCTGCGACTCTTACTTTTCCTATCCCACACGCCCCTCTCCTTCTCTCCACCGATGCCAGCGACGTCGCTATTGGTGCAGTACACGAGCAGGTGGTCAAAGGCTCGCCCCGCCCATTGGCCTTCTTCAGCAGAAAACTGTCCAAGGCAGAATCGGGTTATTCTACCTTCGATCCAGAATTGATGGCGGTGCACTTGGCTGTCCGTCACTTTCGCCATTTCTTAGAAGGTAAGCCCTTCGTCATTCGCACAGACCACATGCCTCTGGTGCACGCCTTCACTCGACAGTCTGACGCCTGGTGCGCCCGTCAACGCCGACATCTCTCTGCCGTGGCTGAATATAATTGCACCCTCCAATACGTCCCTGGGAAAATGAATCCCGTTGCCGATGCCCTGTCAAGAAACACGTTGGCTGCCGTTCAACTGGTATCGGATTACAACGCCCTGGCTGAAGCCCAACGACAGGATCCAGAGTATCAAGCTTGTAGGACATCCTGCACGTCCCTCCGTTGGGAGGATTTTCCCCTCGAAGAATCCAACACCACCCTCCTCTGTGACGTCAGTACTGGTAGACCGCAACCTTGGATTCCTGCTCCAATGCGCCGACAGGTGTTTGATTTCATCCACGGCCTTTCACATCACAAGGACATCGTTACCTGTTTACCGTCATCGACCGCTCCACTCATTGGCCTGAAGCCATTCCCATGAAAACTGCAACGTCCGCCTCATGTACATCTGCCTTACTCTCTGGATGGATTTCAAGATTCGGTATCCCTGAGCATATTACTTCTGACAGGGGAACCACTTTTACCTCTCAATTGTGGACGTCATTAGCAAATCTCCTGGGCATCACCCTACATCAGACAACGGCCTACAACCCCGCTGCCAATGGAATGGTTGAACGTTTTCATCGCACCCTCAAAGCAGCTTTGATGTCCCGCTGCAAGGATTGCAACTGGTTTACTCAGCTTCCCTGGGTCCTCCTTGGACTAAGGACCACTCCTAAAGACGCCCTCGACGTCTCGGCAGCCGAAATGGTGTATGGCGACCCGTTGGTCGTCCCTGCCGAGTTTTTTCCTTCTACAACCTCCTCCGACGATCTCCAGCGCATACGTCACGTCGTGGGAAAATTTACTCCGTGCCACCAGACTTACAAGCCCCCAGCGAAGCATCACATACCAACGGACTTGCACTCTGCAACGCACGTCTTCCTGCGCAACGACACCAGCAAGCCACCACTAACGCCCCCTTACACGGGCCGTTTCCTTGTGATCCGACGCAGTCCGAAAGCATTCCTCCTAAACATTCGGGGCAAAGAAGACTGGGTCTCCATTGATCGTCTAAAACCTGCTTATCTTCTGACAGATGACCCACCTACAGTTCGCCTCTCTAGATCAGGGCGCCCTATTTAACATGTACAGTATGTCATTTTTAGGGGGGGAGCCATGTACCAACCGTGTTTCACACAATTGTACATAATTCCTTTTGTATATATTATGCTTGTATCTTCGCTCCTCCTTCGCACTAAAAAGGACCTGAATGATCATGTCTCCGGTTTTGCTCTGTATCATTGTCTGTCTCTCGAACATGTCACGTCCTGTTGCCTTGAGGTTTTGTATATAAAGCAGAGTGTTCCTTAATAAATAACTCAGTCGTTTCCAATCTGCCTTTGAGTCCACACCCTTACTCGGCACCGTCACAAAACATATGGAATCTTCATGTAAGCCTCTGGTAAATTGATGAATACTGGGAATTTCTATCATATTTTCTAAAATTTGCTCTAGTGGTCAGTACTTGGGTAAGTTAGCCAGTATATATAAAATTATTCTGAAAATAAAAGGTCTATTATTATTATTATTTTTATTATTATTATTATTATTATTATTATTATTAGCGAAGCTACAACCCTACTTGGAGAAGCAGGTTGCTATAAGCCCGAAAGCTCCAACGGAAGATTAGCCCAGTGAGTCAAGGAAATAAGGAAATAAATAAATTTTATGAGAAGTAATGAATAATAATAATAATAATAATAATAATAATAATAATAATAATAATAATTAAAATACATCCAATTAACTGTAGTATATATAAAATACACAGTTTTAATATTCTGTCTTAACATTATTATTACCAAAGGAAATGCAAATTGCTTAAGCACAAAAGATTCCAATGATTTTTGTTGAACCTGTAGTATAGATAACGCAATAGACTGTCCATCAAATATGAGTTATGAAGCTATATATATATACATATATATATATATATATATATATATATATATATATATATATATATACCTATATATATACCTATATATATATACCTATATATATACCTATATATATACCTATATATATATACCTATATATATATACCTATATATATATACCTATATATATATATATATATATATATATATATATATATATATATATATATATATATATATATATATATATATATATATACTGTTTGTGTATACATATATATACATATACAGTATATATATACATAATATATATATACACATATATATATATGTATATATATATATATATATATATATATATATATATATATATATATATATATACATATTTATTAAATATATATACATATATATATGTAAATATATATGTGTGTATATATATAACATATTATATATATACTGTTTATGTATACATATATATGTGTATATAATATATATATACTGTATATGAATACATATATATATATATATATATATATATATATATATATATGTATATATATATATATATATATATATATATATATATATATATATATATGTGTGTGTGTGTGTGTGTACTATATATATATATATATATATATATATATATATATATATATATATATATATATATATATATATATATATATATATTCCTTTCCAATTGGGGAAACCTTAACGTTGTGGAAAGGTTACACATCGCTAAAGGTGTACTAGTCAGGGTCACCCATACTAGGTTGGTTTGTTTTGAGCGATCAGACGAAAATCTCCAGCCATCACCAATCCACAGTTGGCCAATGTGGTAATTAAAACTGACCAAACCCCAGGCATGACTAAGAACAATGTCTGAGGCGTTTGTC
>NC_090735.1:25638188-25655688 GCF_036898095.1 Palaemon carinicauda
ATACATATACATATACATATGTATTATATATATATATATATATATATATATATATATATATATATATATATATATATATATATATACAAACACGCACACACACACAATAACAACAAATGCAGCCAGTTTTAGTACATTGGAGAACAAACCCTGAGACATATCCTTATTTATATCTTAGGTTTGGCCAGTTTTAATCAATACGCTAGCCACTGCGCATTGGTGATGGTGGGAGACTTTAGTCTGATCGCTCACAGCAAACCAACCTAGTATGATTGGTGACCCTGACTAATACAGCTTATATATATATATATATATATATATATATATATATATATATATTACCACTCTAGTTAGAAAAGCAGAATTCTATCAGCCCAATGAGTCCAACAGGGAAATATAGCCCCGTAAGGAAAGGAAATATACAAAATACAAAATAAGCAATGAATAATTACAATAAAATATTTTAAGAGCAATAAAAACATTAATAGAGATATCTCAAATATAAACTACAAATCGTCAAAAAATCAAGGGAAGAGAAGTAAGGTAGAATACTGTGCCTAAGTGTACCCCCAAGCAAGAAAACTCTACCCTAAGACAGTGGAACATCATGGTACAGAGGCTATGGCACTACCCAAGACTAGAGATCAATGGTTTGATTTTGAAGAGACCTTCTCATAAAGGAGCTGCTTGCCATAATTGAAGAGTCTCTTCTGTCCTTACCTAGAAGAAGGTAGCCACTGAAAAATTACAGTGCAGTAATGAACCCCTTGAGCGAAGAAGAATTGTTTGGTAATAGTGTTGTCACGTGCGTGAGGACATGTGAGAATGTGGAGAGAATAGGCCAGACTATTCGGTGTATGTATAGGCAAAGGAAAAATAGACCGTAACCAGAGAGAAGGATCCAATATAGTACTAGTATTGTCTGGAGAGTTAAAAGACCCAATACCTCCCTAGCGGTAGTATCTCAACGGGTGGCTAGTACCATGGCCAACATACTACCTATAAATGAGGCCCTTTGCGACGTCAATAAAAAAAGAGAGAGAGAGAGAGAGAGAGAGAGAGAGAGAGAGAGATATTATATGTGTGTGTATATATATATATATATATATATATATATATATATATATATATATATATATATATATATATATATATATATAAATATTTTATATATATATATATATATATATATATATATATATATATATATAAATATTTTATATATATATATATATATATATATATATATATATATATATATATATATATATATATATATATAATATAATATAATATAAATAATCTTGATGAGAATTTCCAGGATTATACATGGATGATAATTAAACTGATAAATGAATAACTAAATGTCATTCAAGCTTTCAAGAAATATTTAAACTGGTTTCTTCGGGTTACCAGTCTAGAGCATTTGCGGCTCCACCAATTGAAAAACCTCATGTGTGCAAATCAGAATTCAGCGTCATGGATGTGCTAACGCTGTATACCTTAAGCTTACAAATAGAAAGCTCTCTAGCATATCTGCGCCTATACCATTCCGACTATAACTTTATTTGATACATATGAATGATAAATTTAGGAATTAATTAGATGATTAAGCAGATTGGTAGCTTAGATACAGTAGAATATCATCAATATAACTGGTCTATACATTGCACCCCTTAGATATGTAATCCCAACAAGAGGTTAATATAAACATCATTAAACATAACTAGCAATATTCTTTAGACAAAAAATTTGAAAACCAAAGATAGGGGAGTTACAACCTCGTTTGTGCAAATCAGAATTCAGTGTCATGAATGTGCTAACGCTGTATACCTTAAGCTTACAAATAGAAAACTGTCTAGTTACCTGCGCCTATATCATTTTGATATACCATTTCGACTATAACTTTATTTGATACATATGAATGATAAATTTAGAAATCATTTAGATGATTAAGCAGATTAATAGCTTAGATACCGTAGAATATCATCAATATAACTGGTCTATACATTGCACCCCCAAAATATGCAATCCCCACAAAAGGTTAATGTAAACATCATTAAACATAACTAGCAATATTTTTCAGATAAAAAAAAATATAGGAAAACCTAAGATAGAGAAGTTGCAACCCAAAGCTTTAACACACATTGCAGAGGCGTTGCATTGCATAGGCCACTGCAGGAAACTAACTCGCTCCCAAGCCAGGATCAAACATAGCATCAAAAGAAACAGTTTAATTGCCTGAGGACTCCGCTGAAGCTGCCTTTGAACTTGGCTGCAATTAGTCCTTTTCGAAGACCCACCTAACTGGCCTCGCTAACAATGGCAAAAGGATATTTCTGTGATCACAGAGCCATAACTGACTGCTTGTCTACGATTTCCGATCAAAATTTGGGACTCAAAGATATTCAGACTTTGGTGTGTTATTAATCCCTAAAATTATAGTATTACGTATCTTGTTTGCTATTCGTCATTCAGTGAACTTTTGGTCAAATAATTATAATTCTCAATAATATACAGAAAATATTGGTCTCGAGTTGATAATAATTAATATTCCTCCATATTCCTCTGGGACTTCGAGTATATCTATATGGAACTTTTAGATGTATTCTCATATAATGGAGTTTTCGTTGAGGTTATAAGTTAAACTACATACAATTTTGATTCGTAATGAGTCATTCATGAGGTCACTGCCATCGCATTTTAAGGTAGTTATTACTTCCATTCCTTCCTTGAGAGAGAGAGAGAGAGAGAGAGAGAGAGAGAGAGAGAGAGAGAGAGAGAGAGAGAGAGAGAGAGAGAGAGCGCGCTTCTCTTGCCTCAAAATAGTCCCTAAAGGTTTATAAAATAATGCATATATATCAAACTTTACTAATTAAAATTGTTATACTCAACAGTTATGCCACTTTATTTCTTAATCACTCAAATTCTTTATTAGTTGTTGTTTCAAGATTATTAAATCCCATTTTATATTAAACAGTCCTATATTATACATTGTTGACCTCTCGACATTTTTGCCTGCGCACTGAACAGAAATCCACTGAGGCAATATTGCTTCTCAGGAGACATTTATCAACGATCTAGATTTATATATTCTCTTTGACCTAGCAAGCATCTTAACATTTAAGCCATTAAAGTAACGTTTCTCTTCTTTTATATATTTATTTTTACCATTTTGGTATTTATCACAAACGAGTTTTAGATTGTGCTAAAATCCCTTTCGTAGTTTTTTCACTTTTTTTACCAATAACTTTTTTATAGTAAGAATAATATAAAATATCTGGAATATTTTTTCTTTTATCTTAATGAATATATTTTTGGTAAGATACTGACTATCAGAAAACTGAGCAAAGTCGGTGAGCTGAAAGTAAGCTCCTTCGTTTCATGTTCGGATATAAGATTTTCCAAATAGCATGTATTTTTCAAGGAGGTCAAGCGAGTGATAGTTTTCTCGTGTATATGTGTGTGTGTGTATATATATAATGAAAATAGGTGGGTCTTTTCTTAACATACATTCTAAATTATTTCCAAATAAAGTTCATAGTTACCATATGTAATTATAAGATTGTGATATTTGATGTTCCACAGGGTAATGTTTTAAGCCCATTACTTTTCATATTATATACACATAAGTGGTTCGATCATAAAAAACAAGTCTGTTGCCTATACATATGATGCTTTGCATCAATTCCATCCGTTGAATGAATGCTATTGGCTGCTGAATCTTTCAGTAGAGATCTAGCTAAAATGAATATGGTACTAATTTGGGGAATGAAACTGGACTTCAACAAAATTCAACGACAATGGATCCTTGACATCTGGATCGGTTTTCTACTAGCGTCAATTTAACTTTAAGTAACTAATTTATAATGTTGAGGAATGGCTCGGGTCTGTCACTTCTTCAATTTAAATGAAATATTCCGTAATAAGAAATCCTCTCAACATTCTAGTGATCAATCTATCGTAAGAAAATATTTTGATTCTTTTATTCTGCCATGTTTGGATTTTTCGTCTGCTATCGACTTTCATATTAATTGGTTGGAGAAAAAAACCTCCGTCTAATAAATTCCAGATCCCTGATCTAGATATCAGTCTCTGGAATCGTCGTTCAGTTCGTTCTTTGTGAATTGTTGCATAAGATTTTTCATAATACTGACCTGCCTTTATATTTAGATCTTCTCTGCCTGTTAAATTCAGTACATACTACTAGGTATACATTTAATTCTAACAGTCTTGGCTTTTTTATCATAAGACTCAATACTGCACTATATTTTTAGAAGTTAAATTCCTGATATGACCAGAAAAGGAATGGTGTTCCAGATCTGGTAGTTGAATCATTGGAACTTCAGAAGTTGAAACTTATTACAACTGTTTTTAATAGATGCAAGATCTCTTTACGAACATACACACACAAACACACACACACACACACACACACATATATATATATATATATATATATATATATATATATATATATATATATATATATATATATATATATTTATATATATGTATACATATATAACTATGAATATGTATATATATATATATATATATATATATATATATATATATATATATAACTAGTACACAAACTTTTTCACACGTTAAGGTATCCCAAATCAGAGGGTTGTGTGTGTATATACAGTATATACTGTATATATATATATATATATATATATATATATATATATATATATATATATATATATGTATATATATATATACATATATATATACATATATATATATATATATATATATATATATATATATATATATATATATATATATATATATATATTGTTACTCACCAGTTAACTGTTGAAATTTTTTGGTGAGACTAATTTTATCTAGGAAAACTGAATATTATTCCCATATCACTTCGAAAGAAATAATTAATCAAATGTAGAAGAGAGTTAATAAGTTAATTTCATGTCAAATTAAGTGCAATAAGTGATCAAATATTAGTTTATCAAGAAAGGTATCATTTTATAGTGATGTGATTCTTATTTGTTTTGCAGAATTTAGCTAAGCTTAATATAAATGTTAAGTAAATAATATTAACTAATATCATGTACTAGATGAAAATATAATAGTATTAAAAACAAGATTCTTGTGACTCAACTTCAGTAAGACATAACTACCTTTCACCAAATTCGATATATTTACATATAATCTTAATTCAAAAAGATTAAACAACAGAAAGTTTACATTGGCCAGATTTACTCAGGCATATACAGTACAGTATAAGTAGAATATCAAAAAACATTTCACAAGGTCTTAAAAGGAGAAATAAAAAAATGAAGAAAAAAATAAGGCCAAGTTTCCACAACCCTGCCAAAGCCTTAGATGGATAAATATTTCGTATTTTTCAATATTTTCTAGACCAGGTTGGAAAAATTTATCTTTGACATTCTACAAAAACTAAGGGCACATGTATTTTGAATGACAATCGGCACTTTTTACTGTTCCAATAACCTTCAATCCGGCTAAAAAAAAATTCTAATCAATGAAAATATCAAGTAATTCCAAATTCGAACCTGGTGACAAAAGTTTGATGAAGGTTACATTCATCACATCTTGCGAATGAAAGTCACGTACAATTAATTCATATTAATAGTTAGTGAACTAAGATAATGATAGTCACATATTTGTTTCAAAACTCTCTCTCTCTCTCTCTCTCTCTCTCTCTCTCTCTCTCTCTCTCTCTCTCTCTCTCTCTGTGGTATCGTTGGAGAACATAGTTTTTAAATTCACGATTATATAAAACTATATATTTATATATATATATATATATATATATATATATATATATATATATATATATATATATATATATATATATATATACATATATTAGTGTGCTACTGTTATTAACACACATTGAGTATGTGTTGTTTGAGATGTTGAGTCTTGAAATGAAGTCCAGCATTGTAACTTTAAAATGGTTTATTCTCTAAAAACAACAGTGTTAAACATCTCCATCACAGGAGTGTAGCTGGTTTGGTCGGATGACCAATTCAGGTGAAGTATAGACATGAACTGCCTAAATTACCGATATCACAGATATCGTATGTTTAGTTGTCTCAGCATTTAAACAATATGTAAACTTTACATTCGTCTAGGAAGACACCTGCATCCGGTGACGACACAATCTTTCACACGGTATGCATTTGTGTTGATGCTTCAGAAAAATGTTACATTGCTGAGGGATGCAAAATACATCCTGTTATGATTTTATCTGACTACAGCAAATCTCACGCTAGCATCTTCATCCACAATGACATATTACGTTATGTGTTTTAAACATGTAATAACTAACTATTACATTAGCTCGGCCAGCTATCTCAATTTTTTTCTAAAAATTTAACAACATGCCAAAATATGTTTACTAGGTGTAACTGGACATACCTGTTATTCTTTGTCTAACTTTAGCCATAAGCAAATGAGGACGAATGTCCAAATAGGCACATCAAAAAAAAATAATAACAATAATGCATATGAAAAGATATTACCAAAGCAAAGAAAAAAAATGCATGATAAATACAGATCACATATATGGTACATTGCTAGCAAATGATTATATGGTACCAAAAAAAAAACACTGACATACATATGATTCGATAACTTGTAAAGAATAATTGTTACCTTTGTCAGAAATATAGATTATTACAATACGGTAATTAATAAAAATAGTTATTACCTTGGTAAAGATTCAATTTTAGTGCACAAACACGAATTCCTGGTACGTACACATACCACGGTTTCGTACATATATATATATATATATATATATATATATATATATATATATATATATATATATATATATATATATATATATATATATATATATATATATATATATATATATATATATATATATATATATATATATATATATATATATATATTTATATATAGGGCTTATATATTTTATTAGATGCCCATAGATTCTATTTTTTTTCTCTTTTCTTTTAAAATTCCGGCTTATATATTTTATTAGATGCCGAGAGAAAAAATTATTTATTTTTTAAATGGTTTTTAAATGTATTTTTAACAATGCAAATGTGCTATAATTTCTTCAATTACATATTACTAGCGTACTAACTGCTTTTCGTACACACACTATTTCCAGACCATTTTACTCCTTTAGCGAATGAGGTGGCCACTTTAAACGGCTTTAAACTGAATTAAATAAGGAGTTTTGTCTGGACATGGCGAAACGTTCTGTTTTAGCTGCCAACTGTTCCGTAACCTACGCCAAACAAGGATGTTCACGGCGATAAATATCATCACCGTCACACTTAATCCTGCTAGTAGTATGGGGTGAAGAAATTCCTTATAAGTCGGTGACAGGTGGTCCATCTCGGTCAATTTCATCAACCGCTTGGCTACCTGTTTGTTGTATGGGAGAGGTAGTGATGGCATTGTAGACGTCCACGTGAAGTTCGCGAAGAAGGCTCGTTCTCTGATGATAGTCCTTACCCCGGTCACCATGGAATTAGGGGAAGTGCCGATACAACCATCTGCTGCAACAAAGATGTTTGCAAAGGACGTGGATCCGTCCGGGCATGATACATTGAAGCCGTCCTTGTCGTATCGTATCCACGAGCCATTGTTCAGTCTGCAATTGAACTCATTATTGTCAAAGGGATAAAGCTTATCCAGACAATTTTCACTTGTATGGGAGAGAGCACCGTCTAGCACTATACCTAACTCGCATGAATCCATTATGTTTTTATGGAATTCAAATGAGTCAGCTGTACATATTTTTCTATCCATTGCGTCTGAACAGTGAGTTAATTGATTTAAGTCTTTAATGACCGTATATGTTTCCTTGTCTGGGGAAATCAATACGTGTCCTGTCAAACTGGATATTACTGGATTTGAGTGATTCGTCATGAAAGTCGGAAATGGTGATATCCTGTAAGATTGCCAGGCATCAGAAGAATCAAAGGGAATTGTAATCATAATCTTGTTATTTTTAACGCTTACTGTAATTAGGCTGTAATAAAATTCTAACCTACGTTCGCCTAACAAAGGAACATAGCCTAGTTTATCCCTTCCGTTCTCCAGAACTAACTTTAAGCATTTTATAGGCAACAAATGGGGCGACAGTACACCTTTAGTTGCTAACGTGATAGCTTCTACATAATCCTTGAATTTCTCAATGAAATGTGCAATTCTGTTATGTATGTGATCTATCTTTGAATCATAATACGTTAACGTTGCCAACCAATCCTGTACTTCCATAATCTGACTGATATTACTGGAATGTTCATTTACTAAATCCATAATTTGATTGATTGAAGCTAACTGATTCCTTAGTTCTGACATAATCAATTCATCTTCATGAGTCAAGAACTCAATTTTCTTATTTTGATTACTAATCTTAAGACGATTGGAAATTCCTAAACCTAAACTTGCAATAGACCCAAAGATGTTTAATGCAGCAAAAATAAACGGATTTCGTCTTTCTTTATGTTCGTGTCCTACAGTCCACATCAAAAGGTCACGAGCCAAAGATTCTGTCTCATAAGTCTTATTTTGCAAGTCATCAGATGGCATCTCTGCAACTTTTAGTGTCGATCCAAGCGAACTCTCTGTAGTCAAATGAAAATGTCTTCTATGCAACTTATCTAATGAGATAGCAAACCTTGAGATGGCGCTTTTTAAGCTAGTGACATCATTTTCTGGAAGAAAAATTGCTTGCATATTCACTTTGACAACTACGTTGCTTGATGTAATAAAAAAGTCTTCTTGTCTTTCAACTATAGTGCCATATTTAAAATCTATACTTTTAGTTTTAGAGCTCATCCCACACGAGAAAAATGTCTGAGCGAACAATATCACTCCCAACAACAAAAAATTCATCTTGGAAACCTGTAACGAGAAAAATATATGTAATTACTCCTGTATTAAGAAGAAAACTTTTAATCACACAAATAAACATTTTTCCCTCACTTCTTTCCCTCTCTTCTTTTTTTTTTTTTTTTTAATTTCTTATGTGAGCCAATGGTACTATTCTCTCATCCGTGGGTTGGGATGCGTTTTGAACTCTAAACCTATTGGCCGTTAATGTTTCCAAAATGTTAAATGGGCCTTCAAACTTAGGTGTTAGTTTATAATTGAGTCCTTTACGTACATTTATCTGTATATATACATTATCACCCACAATATATGTTTTAGTTGGCTTCGCTATTTTATCATGATTCCTTTTCATTATGATTTGTGATTCTTCTAAATTCTTTCGAAGGATATCATATCGACTTTTGCTTGCATTTATACATTCTTTTAAAGGATTTGATAGATTAGTTGTAGGCGTTAATACATGGAAAGGCGTTCTAACTG
Organism: Palaemon carinicauda; assembly: GCF_036898095.1. Lineage (NCBI taxonomy): Eukaryota > Metazoa > Arthropoda > Malacostraca > Decapoda > Palaemonidae > Palaemon > Palaemon carinicauda. Next base: position 25,647,549 of record NC_090735.1, read on the forward strand.
GGGTACCATACAATGCTTCATGCGGTGACATTTTAATTGATATATGATATGAATGATTCAGAGTACTCAGTGCCGCAGGTATTGCAATATCCCAGTTGGGGTCTGATCCCCCTAGTGTTACTCTTAATATATTTAAAACCTTCCTAATTGCTCTTTCCACTAGCCCATTCGACTCTGGGTGATATATCATGGTATTTATTTTCTTTATGCTAAGGAATTCACACAATGAGTTAAGAAAGTGATTATTAAACTCACCACCCGAGTCTGAGATTATCATGTGTGGAATTCCATGTTTACAAATGTAACACTCATAAAACTTCCTAGCGCATTCAATCGCAGTTTTAGTTTTAAGCGCTATTAATTCTGTATATAGAGTTAAAGCATCTATAATTACTAAGAGGTGCTTATTTCCTCTGTCTGACTCGTAAAATCCTGTTAACAAATCTAAATGTATTCTTTCAAAGGCTTGATTGGGCATGGGATAAGCCCCTAGGCTGACAGGTGTTTTCGTATGCCCTTTGTTTTCCTGACATGTGCGACAATTAGCTATGTGTCTTTTTATTTCTGTAAGCATTGTATGCCAATGAAACAATGATTTGGCTTTCTGTGACATTAATGAGAACCCCGGGTGTCCATGTAATGGATTTGCATGCAACCAATTCAGGACAGTGGAAATAAGTGAGATTGGTACTCCTACCTGGTCGTTAGTTACATGTGGTGTATTGCGGGTTTTCCTTGTCACAGTCCTACACAGAATATTATCTTTGATTATATAATTCTGCTGCTTATACTTTATATATCCCTTTTCCTTATGATTGCCTTTCAAAGCATTTATAATTGTTTCTATTTTCTGATCTTTTCTTTGCTCAGTCTATAATAATTCAGCACCAGTCTAAATATTCTTGTTCAGATATCGTTTTAACAATAGGCATGGATGTTGATATATCTATTAATTCAGCTAAAGGCTCCGTACAAGATGACACGGGGTTGCGTGATAATGCATCCGCAATGATATTTGCTTTCCCAGGTAAATACCCGATTCTTGCGCCAAAATCTTGAATGATCAAATGCCACCGAGTTCGTTTAGGGCTGTGGTTGAAGCCTTTAACCCTGGATAGGTACGGTCCTCGGACACCCCTTTAAGGGTATACTCGGACGCGAACGACCCCGACGCCAAAAATAATTCTTGAAAAATCAGTTTTTGCAGTAACCTCCTTTTTTCTTTTGCCAAAAAAAACTTCAATGAATGCTTAAAACAACTGTAAAGATAAATACTACTCATCTGCAGAAAAACTATTTATTATAAATATTTTAAAAAATTAAGTAGAAAAAAAAAGACCTGACATAAAAATTCATAAAAAAACAGTTTATACATATATACACAAATCCTTTTAGGAATTGATTCTTGAATGTTTAGGACACATCTTGATGTATTTTGGATGAAGTCAGACCCATGGAGGTGAAGATCTGAAATGAGAAAAAAAGGGTAACTTTTTTTGGCCAAAAAAAATTGTCCAAATTTCATGATTTTTTTTGGGTACCCAAATGAAATAGGAAGTGGCTAATTTTTTTAGGGAATAAACATATGTTATCTTAAAATAGAAATATGTAAAAAAATCTTCATTATTTTGTAAATTACATTTATATCAGGGGCCATATCTAAAGGTAATTTTTTGAGTACTTGGAAATTTCGTAAAAAAATACATATATTTAATATATAATATGATATTTATGCAGGTAAAAATATACCAAAATATCACAAATTCTATAGGGAACAAGAATATATATAGATAGGGCAGCTTACGCTTCGGATATGTCCACAAAATGGCCGCCAACCACACTGACTCAGACTCCCTAATCTGCCACTTGAAATGTAGGAAGGGTATGTCAATTTCAAGGTGTTATTTACTAATCTAATTATTATTGGATATGCATAAAAATTGTATGGTGGGTTGCTGGATAATTGTCGATTATTTTACGACTATAAAATTAAAATTCTGACCCAAAAAATTTTTTTTGAAGGGAAATAAATTCGAAAAAAAAAATGTAAAACAATATTTTAGCTAAAAAAATTTGATGATATTCAATCAAAAAAAAAGTAAACAAAATTTTCCGACAAATAAACATCTAGAGGAATCATTACTCTGTGATAGTTCCTTAGTACGTAGTAATTTTGAAAGAATTGGGAAAAAACGAAAAAATGGCAATCACCGGAAAATCGAACACATACCTATATATACGCCATATCTGGCTAAAAAAAAGATAGGCATGGGTAGCCAGATCATCTAGAAACACTTTCCAACACTATAAAAATATAAGTTTTGCGACACTACTTGCCAATTCCTTACGGTAACATGACTAAGCAAAAAAATGCAAAACAAATAAAAAGGGGCACTCGTGGAAAAATGGCCATTCTAATATACGGCATTTCAGAAAAAAAAAAATTTCAGCCACGTGCTAGGCAAACCATCAAGGCATATTTTCCGACAAATAAACATATAAATGAAATATTACTCTGTGATAGTTCCTTAGTACGTAGTAATTTTGAAAGAAATGGGAAAAAACGAAAAAATGGCAATCACAGGAAAATCGAACACATACTTATATATACGCCATATCTGGCTAAAAAAAAATAGGCATGGGTAGCCAGATCATCTAGAAACACTTTCCAACACTATAAAAATATAAGTTTTGCGACACTACTTGCCAATTCCTTACGGTAACATGACTAAGCAAAAAAATGCAAAACAAATAAAAAGGGGCACTCGCGGAAAAATGCCCAACATTCTAATATACGGCATCTCAGATAAAAAATAAAAGACATGCACGTGTTAGCCCAACCATCAAGGCACACTTTCTAACACATAAACATGAAAAAAAAATCAATAATATACGGCAATTCCTTACTACGTAGTAAATTTTTACAAATATTGAAAAAAAAACAGAAATTGGCAACCGCAGTTAAATACCCAATATACCAATAACTACGTCGTATCTGACAAAAACAAAATCACGCATGGGTAGCCAGATCATCTAGACACACTTTCCAACATTAAAAAAGCAAAAGTTTTACGACACTATTTCGCAATATCTTACGGAAAAATGACTTGGCAAAAAAATTAAAAAAAATTAAAAAGGGACACTCGCGGTAAAATGCCCGACATTCTAATATACGACATCTCAGATAAAAAAAAGACATGCACGTGTTAGCCCAACCATCAAGGCACACTTTCTAACACATAAACATGAAAAAAAAATGAATAATATACGGCAATTCCTTACTACGTAGTAATTTTTACAAATATTGAAAAAAAAACAGAAATTGGTAACCGCAGTTAAATACCCAATATACCAATAACTACGTCGTATCTGACAAAAACAAAGTCATGCATGGGTAGCCAGATCATCTAGACACACTTTCCAACACTAAACAAGCAAAAGTTTTACGACACTATTTGGCAATATCTTACGGAAAAATGACTTGGCAAAAAAATTAAAAAAAATGAAAAAGGGGCACTCGCGGTAAAATGGTCCTCGTGGTGATGAACGACATTTTAACTAAAAAAAAAAACATGCACATGGTAGCCAAACAATCCACCAAGACTTTCCACAACTGATAACCTATACAAGTTGCACCATTCTACGACAATTTCATAATACGTAATAACTTTGATAATTATGCAAACTACCTCAGAAGGGTAAACTCGGACGCGAACGACCCCGACACGTCTCAGAAATCGGGGAAGGAGTACAGCTACAGCAATGCACATCTGGACACTACTAGAGCGTGTAGGGGAGACACCTCCTGCAGGTCGATCACCCACAAATTCAGTCACAGGGGTGAGTCACGTGAGAAAAACCTGTTTTTTTTTTACGCTCGGGGTCGCAAACGACCCACCGTACCTATCCAGGGTTATAGAACTCGGTTAGTGGTTTATGGTCAGTAAGAACCTTAACGGGATAACCGTAAATTATGAACTTAAAATGCACTAGTGAATTAACAATAGCTAGCCCTTCCTTGTCTATTGCTGCATACTTACTTTCGGGAGTTCTCAGTTTTCGAGAATGAAAAGCTATCGGGAAAAATTGTTTATCATATTGCTGAAGCAATACCCCTCCTACTCCTAAGTCTGAGGCGTCTGTTGCAATGAAGAATTCCTTACCGAAGTCAGGAAATTTTAAGATAGGAGAACTACACAGTTCATCTTTCAAGGTATTAAACGCCTGTTGATGATGCTCAGACCATATGAAATCTACGCCCTTCTTCGTAAGATCAGTTAAAGGAGCGGCTATTATTGAATAGTTGCGTATAAAATGCCTGTAATATCCACTACAACCCAGAAATTGCTGTATTCCCTTGACATTAGTAGGTATGGGAAAATTACGTATAGCCGACACCTTATCATGGACTACTTTAAAACCTTGGCTTGACACCATGAAACCCAAATATATTAATTCTGTTTTGAAAAATTCACACTTACTAATCTTTACCCTCAAGTTATGTTGTCTTAATCTCTGTAGTACTAGTTCTAACTTACGTAGATGTTCTTCTAAGGTGTTGGAAAAGATTACAAGATCGTCCATATAGGCATGCAATATATCCCCTAGCAAGTCTCCAAACACTATGTTAATCATTCTTGTAAATGTTATGGGAGCACAACGTAAACCAAAAGGCATCCGTAAAAATTCATAATGTCCCCTGGCTGTGCTGAAGGCTGTGTATGGGATACTATCTTCTTCTAATGATATCTGGTGAAAGCCTTTAAGTAAGTCCAAACTGGTAAAATATTTATTCTGACCTAACTAAGACAAAATATCGTCAGTACATGGCACTGGGAATCGATCAGGGATCGTCTCCTCGTTTAGACGACGGAAGTCTACGCAGATACGCCATGTTCGATCTTTTTTCGGTACAACTATTAATGGAAAATTATAAGGGCTGTTTGATTTCCTAATGACTCCTTCTTCTAGCATTTTACCTACTTCATCATTTATTTCATTCTGGAATTTCATAGGGAGTCTGTACGATGGTACATAGATAATTTTCTGCTTGTCCTTTAACCTTATTTGATGCTCGATCACATCTGTTTTTCCTAAGGATCCATCCGTAGTGGAAAAAACATCATGATATTTAGTTAAAAGTCCAAAAATGTTCTGCTGAATTTCTTCGTCTTGAATGTCTTTATTGATTTTATTTTTAATAGACTGCAAAAGGGATTCATCCGCAACTGATTGAGAGTGATTGATTTCAGCAACGGTAAGAATACGATGTTTATAAACTTCTACATCCAAGATATGTTGATTTTTGTGAATTACTAAAGTGTTATTTAAATGATTACAGACTTCAATATTACATTGTTGATGTGAGCCTACTGTATAAATAGCTTGTGTGACAGACAATCCGTTAGTTTTCAAAGTGTCGGAAAGGATTAATATTTCAGATCCCGGTAATGTTTTCTTTATTTGCACTATTAAATTCGAAGGTACGTTTGGCTCAATAGATTGCGTGCAAGATGATATTACGGGTGAACGAGAATTCTGCTGGGTCGCGTATATTATTTCTTTATTAGTGAGACAAGTTATTGGTTCTTCAACGTACGTTACGGTTACATTTGTCGTCTCCTTTTTATCCAAAACTGATTTTAAGGTATTAGAAGACTTATAGAATTTCCCTTTAATATACACGCCGTGCTCGGCAGGGGCTAAGATAATGTTTTGATTTCCCATAGATGGGTGTCCTATAATTACAGCTGGATACATATCAATGTTTTGTACAACAACAAATGTATCGGCAAACGTGCGTTTACCGACTTTGAATTGAACACGAGTTATGCCTATGACATTTAATTCATTATTTCCTATACCCGAGAGTCTAACTCCGGATTTTTCTATCGGAAAGATCGAAAACAACAAATGATGTGTCCTCAAAACCATGATATTACGTGGCCTACCAGAGTCAAAAAATAGCGTAAAGGATTTGTGTTCTAAATTTACAGCATATAAGGTTGGTCGTAACTCATTTTGGCTTATTATTGTATGAATTCGTTGCAAATCTACGGGAGCATGCACTGTTTTACTTAATTCGGCCGTGTGTTTCATAGGAAAATCTATTGCCTCACAATGATCTGATAAAACATTAAATTGATTATTCAATACTATTGATGTTGACATGAATGACCTTGACCCAACATCACTCTCTTCCCCACTGGAGTTAATTATGTGGTATTTGCTTTGCTCTGCACATTCTGAAAATTAGTCTGACCTTGCGAGGTCTGGTTTGACGACCCAGGCTCAGCGATATTCGAAGAAGTGTTTGTTTGTTTCAGACTCTGAACTACATCGACATTTGGTTGTTTCTTCTTATTGTTAAAATGAGGATTTTTCTTTTTATTTCCATATGGAACTGACTATGGAATTGACTGTGTATTTCTGGGATTCTGTTGTGTCTTACACGAGTAACACTGACTGTATGAATGAGTGGAACTATTATGTATCGAACAAAATTTCGTTCTGCAGTCCGCGATTAAGTGACCTTGACGTTTGCAATTATAACACGTCATTCCCGCTATTGACTATTATTAACTACGTTCACTTGTTGTGGCTTTGTTTCATTCTTTACAAAAACTTGAGTTAACACGGAATCGAGGTCTGGACACTTAGCCATGTGTTTCTTTATTTGTTTATATACATCCAATTCCGTACTTGCAGGCGTTAACTTTTTATCAAAACACCGCACTAAAGCTTCAGGCAACATAAGTGTCATGCAAGTTAAATACATTAATTGTAAAAAATCTTTCACTGAGATGTTATCTCTAGTAACCCAAGTGGAATTACCTAAAATATCCTGATATTCATTAAGCCTATCAGCTATGAGAGCTGCTATCTCAATAACATTAAGCCGATTCATAGTAGCATGATTAAGTGTATTTCTTAATGTTAATACTACATCCAAGGCTTCTTCACCCCCATAGACCACGCGTAACCTAACTTTGAAATCATCCCAGGTAACTGCTTCTTGAAATGAAACACCTCTTAAATACGCACTCGCATCCCCCTTAGAAAAATCTATAAAACTTTTAGCTTCTTGTAATTGTACAAAAGGGTCTACGATTTGTTTGGCATTTAAATGGGCATCGACGGATGAAATCCACGACTCCACATTTTGAGGCAAGAACCCATTAACCAGACCCTGAAAAGGAAGGATTGCAGACCTGGCATTTACAAGCGTCACAATCGGGAGAGGATTAATCTGTCCTACGCCACTAGGTCCAGGGGTGGGGCTCACAGGGGGCGTCATGACTGCTGTATTTCTTTTCCTATCACTTCGACCCCTTGCAATTCTATCAAAATATCTATATGAATACAGACGTCCACTGCGTAAACGCATAAGCTCTTAATGACAAAGATTATAACAAAATTCCCCAAAACAATGATACTAATCCCAAGACATTTCCCGAGAATTTCTGAAAGAAAACGGAATACAAAGATATTTCCCGAGAATTTCTGAAAGAAAACGGAATTAGCACAAAGAGAGAAAAAATTCTAGATGAGAATTCGGAGTTGAACACAGTTTCCTTTAATGAAAGGAAAATAAAAGATTAGCGAACCACTCACCCCAGTAATAATCGACTAACGACTCGTGATAACTACACTTCACTGCCCAAACTGAAATGAATTTGAAAATTGTACTTAGCTTTTATATGGTTCTGTGTGATGTCGTCATAACCTCTCTCTCTCTTGATGTTTGGGTGAATGTTTCGTCCGAGTTTCCGTAGAATGCAGTGCTTCCTGGATATGTTTTGTAAGCGTTGAACGTCAGTCCTTGGGTTTCCTAGGATGTTGATTGAAGATCCAGTTCATCAGTTTGTATGTATAACATTCATCAAATGTTTTAGACTTCGATGGACTATGTTACTTAGTCAAAATTGTAGATTCATTAACGTTGATTTCTTGAAGATCTTTCTCTGGTTTTTACAGCTTTATTTTTGATTTCTTGAAGATCTTCCTCTAATTCTTAGTCTTATTATTAATTTCTTGGAGATCTTTCTCTGATTCTTGAAGTTTTAGCGCTGCCACCATTTATTAGTGTGCTACTGTTATTAACACACATTGAGTATGTGTTGTTTGAGATGTTGAGTCT
>NC_090735.1:25663188-25668188 GCF_036898095.1 Palaemon carinicauda
TAAATTTTAATGAAAAAAAAAACAAGAACAGAAATAGACGAAAAAATATTTTGATGAAATAAATACAGTTTAAATGTGAATATAAAATAGGAAATAATAACGTAGAAAAAATTATTAGTGATGTGTCTTACCTTTATGTATCTCCAGCTGTTGATAGTGGCACGCCCATTCTGGTCCACATGGATCTTGCTGTTCTTCATAGGGGTTTGCTACAAATAAATTTCAAAGTTAGATAGAAATTCATAAAAAAAAGGGTGAAAGACCTTTTATATCTTACTAATGTAAAGGAAATTATTACAATACCTAATCCATATTTGACGAAGATAATTTCACACGTCAATATAGTCTAATATATCTATATAATATCTGTTTTGGAAAGTAATTCACTGGCAGCTTAAAAATATATCTGCTGTACATATTCAATTTAAATGAGAAAAATTATGTAACTTCCGTAATTCTAAAAAGAATAAAAACAAAATAACAATAATAAATAAAAAAACAAGACTAAAAAAATAACTAGTAAATCGACTTTTTTTTTTTTTTTTTTTTTTTTGCATTCGGTGCTATTTCTTGACTGGGACCAGTTGAACTCATAGAGAGAGAATATTTCAAATTAGCATCTGACAACCAATCATATCTTTTAACAATGAGTAAACAATATTATTATTATTATTATTATTATCATCATTATTACTTCAAAGCTGCAACCCTACTTGGAAAAGCAGGATGCTCTAAACAAAAGGGCTCCATCAGGGAAAATAGGCCCCTGAGCAAAGGAAGTAAGGAAATAAATAAACTATAAGAGATGTAATTAACAATTAAAATAAAATATTTTAAGAACAGTTATAACATAAAAAGAAAAAAGATCTTTCATATATAAACTATAAACCCTTAAAAAACATGAGAAAGAGAAATAAGACAGAAACGCATGTCCGAGTGTACCCTCAGGCAAGAGAACTCTAACTCAAGACAGTGGAAGACCAAAGTACAGGAGCTATGGCATTACCTAAAACGATAGTTTCCTTTTGAAGTGTCCTCCTAGAAGAGCTTTGTACCATAAGAATTATAGCTTAGTTTTAAGTAGTTTAACACTCGATGGCCACGCAAGCATAGTTACAGTGTAAATTTGGTTTAAATGTTTAAATGTCACTCATGAATGGCAGAGGCTAGGGATAGTGACAATACCCTGTATATACAATACACAAACCCAGTCTCCACTGAATCTATGACCAGGGAGGGCCAGGCAATTGCTGCTGATGACTCAGAAGGTTAACCTAAAGCCTCCCACAAAACCCGCCACCTTTAGCTCACAAGAACGGTGGGGTTACAGACACGACAAGACACTATCGAGTTTGAGGGTGTCTCGAACGCCAGTCCATCAGGTCACCAGGCAGCAACGTTTCCAAAAATGTACCTCTACCCTTCACAGCGACTTATTACACACGATGAAAATATTAATGAAGGTTATTTGCAGTGGCAAATCAGTATCCTTTATTATTATTATTATTATTATTATTATTATTATTATTATTATTATTATTATTATTATTATTATTCCATAAAACCACCTAAAACAGATAAAAGATGATGATAATAATAATAACTATAATTAATCAATCCGGTAATATTATTATTGACTTTATAACTTTTTTATTTATTAATGATATTATAATTATTTTCATTTTCCATTAATTATCATTACTATTTTCTTATCACTTCAATATTTCAGATAAAAAACTTAATTAGCTTCCAAATCCACTCGAAACCACGTCCCACTCTAATCTGGCTTTGAGTTCATCATTACAGCCCATCCACTTACGATACATCAAAGCACTTGCGGAATAAAGTGTTCGATGTAAAACTTAACTTAGTAAAATATTCTCGATCTTTGAAGAGTTTTGTGTGGGATCGATACCAGAAAAAAAATGAACTGTGCGAGGCTCCGTTAGTTGGTAACTGAGAAGCGAGGTGAACGCAACTAAACTTTATTAAACAGACGTTGGATTTATATACAAAGACTTGCGAACAAGAACGTTACCAAAATTCAAAGACAATAAAACATGAGACAGCATAGCAACACAGGTTGGTCTATTAACAGAGCAACTGATAAGATAAAAAATCAAAACCGTAGAAGTGTACGAGCGTGTATGAAACGCTTGCGGTACAGAATGTTTCTGGAAGAGTTACGTATGAGATTAAAACCATAAAGCATATTCGAATTTATTCTTTGGAGAATTCTGTGTGTGACCGAATCTAGGAACTAATATGCCATATTTGAATTTAATCACCCATGTGGTCTAAATCAGAAAATATATACGATATTGTTCTTTGGCTACGTATCACAAATCCAAAAATATATACAATACTGTTCTTCGGCTATGTGTCACAAATCAAAAAACATGAACTATTGTTCTTTGGCTAAGTGTCATAAATCCAAAATAAATATACAATTTTGTTCTTCTGCTACGTGTCACAAATCCAAAAATATGTACGATAATGTTCTTAGGCTAAGTATCACAAATCCAAAAATATATAAGATAGTGTTATTCAGCTACGTGTCACAAATTCCAAAATATATAAGATATTGTTCTTCGGCTACGTATTACAAATCCAAAAATATATAAGATATTGTTCTTAGGCTACGTGTCACAAATCCAAAAATATATACGATAGAGTTATTCAGCTACGTGTCACAAATTCCAAAATATATAAGATATTGTTCTTCAGCTACGTGTCACAAATCCAGAAATATATATGATATTGTTCTTCGGCTACGTGTCACAAATCCAAAAATATATACGATATTATTCTTCTGCTACGTGTCACAAATCCAGAAATATATATGATATTATTCTTCAGGTACATATCTCAAATCCAAAAATATATACGATATTGTTCTTCCGCTACGTGTCACAAATCCAAAAATATATACGATATTGTTCTTCGGCTAAGTGTCACAAATCCAAAAATATATGATATATTGATCTTTGGCTACATGTCACAAATCCAAAAATATATACGATATTGTTCCTCGGCTAAGTGTCACAAATCCAAAAATATATAAAAAATTAATCTTTGGCTACATGTCACAAATCTAAAAATACTGTTCTTCGGTTACGTGTCACGACGGGAGTCACGCCATCTCCCATTTCCGAAATGGTTCAGTGCCTTGGAATAAATTGAAGCAATCTCTCTTGTTTAATTGTTCTCTTTGCAGCCTCCTGCTGAAACCAGCAGACCTCTGCGTGGAAAGCATTTCGTCACTCGTTCTGGAATCATTTATGGGCATTCATAGTTCGTTACATGATTCAAATAAATGAATTTTTGAGAATACTGGAGGTCTTCATTTCATCCTTCTTAAAGAATATTTTACATTGATTGGTCATTATTTACCATGTTGTTTATTTACTACCTTATTTTCTTTCCTCACTGGGGTATTTTACACTGTTCGAGCCCCTAGGTTTATATCATCCTGCTTTCCCAATTAGGGTTGTAAGTTAGCTGGTAATAATAATTATAATAATAATAATAATAAATTCTCTTAAAGATCAGATCGTATCAAAATAAAACAAGTACTGTATCACTTATGACGTCTGTTCTTAGTTTAAAACTGGCAACACAAATTTTTGGAATAAAATTTGCCTTTACGTCATTTCATGATGAATAAATAATTCCTTTGACGTCATGCAAATAAAAATTGACTATATAAGATACTCTGGGTTTTGATTGGGCTTCCAATTAATAACTATTGATCTATTTTTGCCCGGAAATGATTCTGAGAATTAATTTTAGAATCTATGACGTTGTAAACGAATTTTACAAAACTCTAAATTTATACCTACTCTTTTGTACGGAAATTATATGGGGAAGGTTCATATTTTGCATAAGAACGTAGTTGATTTAAGTGTTATTATTATTATTATTATTATTATTATTATTATTATTATTATTATTATTATTAAAAGTATGTTATAATCACCAAAACATATACTAGATAACCCATCTTTCACTGGCCACAATAATCATGTTCAGAAAATAATATATGAGTCTATCTATCTACCAAAGCACTTCCCCCATTCTTGGAGGGGGGGGGCGAAATAAATAAAAAACAAAAACAAAGGGGGACTTTTCTTCTCTTCGCTCCTCCCAGCCTGACGAGGGATTCAGCCGTTTGATTGGTACTGTTAGGGTGCCACAGCCCACTCTTCCCCGTTACCCACCACAAATAAAGCTTCATACAGAACTCTCTTTGCATTCATTCTTAACGCTCCATTCTTCACCACTCTCGTCACTGCCCCTAACACATTACACCCTTCGTTCACTCTCTGGCGTCTATCTGCTTCCACTCCACCATTTGCAGCAACATCAGACCCCAAGTGCTTAAACTGATCTACTTCCTCAAGTAACTCTCCAATCAACCTAGCACCACCCTCCCTTCTCGTGCATCTCATAACGTTCCTCTTACCCACATTAAATCTCAACTTCTTTCTCTCACACACCCTCCCAAACTCTATCACCAATCGACCTAGCTTCTCTTCCTAGTGTGCAACCAATACAGTATCATCTGCAAACAACAACTGATTCACATGCCACTCATGATCACTCTCATCTATCAGTTTCAATCCTCGACCAAGCACTCACCTCTCTTACTGCCCCATCAACAATCAAATTGAACAACCACAGCGACATCGCACATCCCTGCCTCAGCCCCACTCTCACTGAACACCACTCACTCACTTCAATTCCTTTCCTAACACACGCTTTACTACCTATGAGTTGTATGGTAAACTGCGGCTGAAATGTAAAGAATTGAACAAGTAAATATATTTAGGGAAAAAATAGACACTTACCAATTAGAATTAACCATGAAAAACAATCATCCAACATGATACATTCATGGGTAGAACTACTTGCTTTTTCTTAGGCCATAATGATAAATAATATAGAACACTTTATACAATTAATACATCTCTGACGAGAGATTAAAGTGGTAGACGGGT
>NC_090735.1:25683188-25695688 GCF_036898095.1 Palaemon carinicauda
TACAAATCGAGTTGCCATTTTTCAATTCTTTATTATCATTTGACGTCTCAACTATCCACTGCAAATACAAAACACACACATTACACACACACACACACACACACATATATATATATATATATATATATATATATATATATATATATATATATATATATATATATAACAATTACTATTTATCTGTAGGAGGGGCCAAGTGGACACTGCAGGAAAGGGCCGGGGGGGGGGGGTCTCCTCTCAACCACCCCTTGCCCCAGCCAGTCACTGAGGATATAAGGAAGTCAATTCTGATTTAGGGGATGTGGAGAGAAGTTAAAGGAGTATTCTTGATACAGCCTGTAAGATAGTGTATTATTGACTAAATATTATTTGATAACTGTTAGTGTTCTAGCAAATATTTTTAACCGTATTCATTATTGGTTGATTTTTAAAAGATAGCAGCAGTAGAATAAAGTAGTTGTTGTTATTGTTGGAAGTTTGATAAATAACGAAATTTAAGTATCACCATTATTATTGTTATTATTATTATTATTATTATTATCATTATTATTATTATTATTGTTATTATTATTATTAATTGCTAAGCTACAACCCTAATTGTAATAGCAGAATGCTATAGGCCCAGGGGCCCTGACAGGGAAAGTAGCCCAGTGAGGAAAGGAAACAAGGAAAAATAAAATATTTTAAGAACAGTAACAACATTAAAATAAATATTTCATATAAAGGCCTAAACTTTAAATAATTTAACAAAACAAGAAGAGAAATTAGATAGAATCGTGTGCCCGAGTGTACCCTCAAGCAAGAGAATAGATAATCAGTGATGGATGCAATATATACTGATGACTTCATAACACCTTGAATACAGTAAGAATTTATTACTTCGTATTGAAAATAAGTGGAGGTAAATGAGGGCGCTATTATATTCTGGCAAAGGCTATCAGATTTGTTTTTATTGACAAATCATATAAAAAATACAATCTTTTTAGACTCAGAACGACGTATTTTTCCGAAATTTTGACATTAAACTGTGATATACCTATTTTCCCAAAATGTATTCTCCTATAAATTGTCGGAAAAATACATTTGCAGGTGGCATAAGCCTAGAATTATTCCCCACGCTAATGCCGTGACTGCAAGTTATCAATTATTATATAATTGCTGGTAGCTTTATCTTGAGAAATTACATTGCCTGGATATCAAACTGACATATTAATTTCATGCATAACGTTCTCTCAGTCTCGGTTCAAATAAGCTTAACTCTGTGTGATAAAGTCCCTATTTACAGTGATCAAGTGCCCGAATTAGCACAGCTATGTGGTGTTGGATGTGGGCTCTGGACATGGTGAATTACTCAAGGCATATGGGCGCTTAAGGACCAAAAACACATCACTATCCTCGAAGCTCTAGTTCGGAGTGTTCGAGAAATAGCCATCCATATCAGCTTCTCCGCCTATCAAGATATTAGTTTAACCATAATTTCTACAGCTGATGCAGTAAGCGGAAAAGGGAAAAACCAAATATTAAGATATCTCGAAAATAAATGTTTGGTTGTCCTTTTAATCACTAAATCACACAGCTGAGGAGCAATACCATTGGATTCCTAGATATTTTCTCTCATTCTTCAGATTTTATTTTCTGAGCTTCTTCCTCTATCCACTGACATGTCAAGTTAGGTATTTATTCTTTAACATTTTTGTTCGCCTATTTTATTATTTTTTATTTGTGGTCCTTTCTTTCTTTCTTTAGTCACATATTTATCAATCATTCTCATTATTTTCAAAATGAATAGCCTTCACCTCCGGTACTCGTCTTACACCGTCAATATTAGTTCCTAGCTTCTCACTATCCCTCCAGAAAAGAAATCTCTCCCAATTTTCATGTCAGTTAGGAGAATTTTGAAGACTATTTCCGATTTGGAGCCTGTTAGGAATTTCCAAAAGGAAGCCGTCCAATTGGAGCGCCTCTCCTTAGAAGTCCTTCCTTTTTTAGAGAGAAAATAAATTATTTCCGATTGAAGAATTATAGATCTTTCTCTGGTCCTTCAATATTCTCTACTTCTGGGCAGTTTCCGCCTTATTCTGCAGAATCTTTATTTCTGGATATTCAACATTAGGGGCTTTACTTTCTCCTTTCAAATCCAACCTACCATAAAATGATCAACAAATAATAACTAGTTCTCCTTTTTGGGTTCTTTATTTCTTCTCTCCCGTTCTCCTTTCTGTCTCCCTCTTCTTTCTGTATTTTCTGTCCGAATTATCTCAAATAAATCAGTTATTAGTCTTCAAGATTTTTGTTTTGCTTTTCATGACTGCCTTCATGATTCCACTTGTCTTTGATCCCTTTATGACGATGTATTTTGGTTTTCTTTCAAAGTCACACTCAACAATTGTCTTAACTTTCATCAAAGCATTTTCTGCAAACCCCATCCTTTTTAATAGCCTAATAGTGAGTCCGTGATAAAAGCTTGCAAATTTGGATTGGTCAATAAAACAATCAAAACGACCTTTTTACCTTTACTAACATTTATGCGTGAGACTAATGACAATTTGAAGCCAATTAGGGATTGCAACGGTATTCCATATTTCTCCTTTTGGAGCTCTGACAGGAAAGCATTCAACTTTACTATTGATGACGAAAGACATATTGGAGACAAACAAGGAGTTGGGGGAGCTTTGAAGACTTTGAAGACTTGTTGGAGCCTGTTAGAGATTTCAAAAAGGGCCTCATGTTTTTAAAAATAAGCTAGATACAGGAACTCTATATTGTTGGCTCCGCGGGACTTCCCGCTGGGTGGGCGGGCCTCCCCCCTTCCCACTGGGTGGGCGGGCTTCCTCCTTCCCGCTGGCAGGGAGGGGCTCCCCCCTTCCCGCTGGCAGGGCGTGGCTCCCCCTTCCCGCTGGCAGGCGGGGCTCCCCCCTTCTCGCAGGCAGTGCAGGGCTCCCCCCTTCCCGCTGGAAGGGCGGGGCTCCCCCCTTCCTGCTGGCAGGGCGGGGCTCCCCCCTTCCCGCTGGCAGGGCGGGGCTTCCCCCCTTCCCGCTGGCAGGGCGGGGCTTCCCCCCTCCCGCTAGCAGGGCGGGGCTCCCCCCTTCCCGCTGGCAGGGCGGAGCTCCCCCCTTCCCGCTGGCAGGACGGGGTTCCCCCCCTTCCCGCTGGCAGGACGGGGTTCCCCCCCTTCCTGCTGGCAAGGGGGGCTCCCCTCCTTCCCGCTGACAGGGCGGGGCTCCCCTCCTTCCCGCTGACAGGGCGGGGCTCCCCTCCTTCCCGCTGGCAGGACGGGGCTCCCCTCCTTCCCGCTGGCAGGACGGGGCTCCCCCCTTTCACGCTGGCAGGGCGGGGCTCTCCCCTTTCCTGCTGGAGGGCGGGGCTCCCCTCCTTACTGCTGGAAGACCAGGGCTCCCCATTAAAAAATCTAAAAAATACTGTATATATATATATATATATATATATATATATATATATATATATATATATATTATATACACACAGATATATATGCATATACATATATCTACATACATAGTTGTCGTAAAGTTTGGTGTGTTGGCAGTAGCCTACTAGACACAGATCCCGATATAGCCGAGATAAATTGACTCTCAAAGGGCATATGACAAGCAATATTCTAAACAAAAAAAAAATCAGAATCGTGATACTGGAATTTTCAGCACAGTTTGAGTGCTCTTATGAGGGTTGGTTCTTCATGTCGTTTTCTCCGGTAGTATGGTGGAAACTCTTAAACTGGACTTTTGAATCTTCTCAGGAATGGGTTCAGTCATACGACGGACTAATTTCAGGCCATCATATTTACAGAATCCAAATTCTTCCATGTAGATTCCAACTGTTCTTTGAACTGATCCAGTTCCATAAAAATCAGACACCAGCTGATCAGCATTGTCTCGGTCGCCATGAAACACCGTTCCTTCGGGTTGATCCTCAACCACATCACTATTACTGATTACTGAAACATTTTCAACCATGTATATGCCAGGACTGTTTCCAATTCAAAAGAAAAATCATGGGACTCAATTACCTAGTTTGTTTAGGAAAGCAGTTGATCGTTTAGATTTGAAGAGATGGCGGAGTGTCTTACATAGTAGGATATGCGTTTTCATTTTCCACTGTCCACCTGTTGCTGCTTTACACATATCTTGACTAACTGTTAGTATTAATATTCATTCTCGATCTGATGGGTCCCTCTTAACACAAATTAATGTAAATACAGATTGTAGAACATAAGCAGGAATTTCTTGGTTGAGGGTACACTCGAGAACACTTCTATCTTATTTCTCTTCCACTTGTTTTCTTAAAGTTTTTATAGTTTATATAGGAGATATTTATTTTAGTGTTATCACTCTTCTTAAAATATTCTATTTTCCTTTTTTCCTTTCCTCACTGGGCTATTTTACCTGTTGGAGCCTCTGGGATTATAGCATCCTGCTTTTCCAACTAGGGTTGTAGCTTAGCTAATAATAATAATAATAATAATAATAATAATAATAATAATAATAATAATAATAATAATAAGGAACGTCACTAGATTTGGTGGGCCATAGAAGTGTCTTGGTTTCTTTGAAGGCATTGAGTAATTTAGTGTAAATCTCAAGACTAACTTCTTTGATCCAGTCATCATCTCACAAATCACAAGCAGAAAGAACTGAATAGTCTGGCCTATTGTTTACACATTTTCTTCCGTCCTCATACACTTGACAACAAAGATTACCAAACAATTCATATCCGCTCAAGAGAATAACTATTGCACCGTAATTGATGAGTGGCTACTTTTCTCTTGGTGAGGGGAGATGAGATTCTTTACCCAAGCTAGGACCAAGGACGGCCAGGCAATGGCTACTGATGACTCAGCAAATAGTGCTACATGCTCAACTCAAACCTCCCATCCTTAGCTCGCAAGGATGGTGAGGTTGTAGCATATAAGAATTATTTAAAGGAAAAAAAAATATTACATTGATGTATGATTTTTTTTTTTTAATATAACTGCATTGTTCGGAGGTATTACAAAAAAAGTCTGAAGGAAAATGAAACTGATATTATAATAATAATAATAATAATAATAATAATAATAATAATAATAATAATAATAATAATAATAAGATGGTGATGATTATGATGATGATATCAGCAAGAATAATAATAATAATAATAATAATAATAATAATAATAATAATAATAATAATAATAAGATGATGATACTTATTATGATGATATTCGCGAAAATAATAATAATAATAATAATAATAATAAGATTATATTATCATTATTATTATTATTATTATTATTATTATTATTATTATTATTATTATTATTATTATTATTATTATTATTATTATAAAACTAAATCATAAAAGATAAATTCTAGAGATATTATAGGAAAATATGAAGGAGAAAATATGAAGGAAAATCAAAGATCCATCAAAGATTTATATAAAAATATGCATTTTCTTCGAAATCAAAAATGGAAAAAAACAACTAAGAAAATTTGCAATAAAGCACCCAAGCTCTAGAAATTTAGGCTTAAGAAATATACAACCTTTGGAAATAAAATTAAAGAAATAAATAAAGAATTTAATTACGAAAAACAAATTAAATAAAAGAAATATATAAAAAAGTTAAGTACGAAAAAAAAATTAAATAAAAAAAAATATAATGATTTTAAGTACGAAAAACAAATTAAATAAAAGAAATATATAAAGAATTTAAGTACGAAAAACAAATTAAATAAAAGAAATATATAAAGAATTTAACTACAAAAAACAAATTAAATAAAAGAAATATATAAAGAATTTAATTACGAAAAAAAAATTAAATAAAAGAAATATATAAAGAATTTAATTACGAAAAACAAATTAAATAAAAGAAATATATAAAGAATTTAAATACGAAAAACAAATTGAATACAAGAAATATATAAAGAATTTAAGTACGAAAAGCAAATTAAATAAAAGAAATATATAAAGAATTTAACTACAAAAAAAATTAAATAAAAGAAATATATAAAGAATTTAACTACAAAAACAAAATAAATAAAAGAAATATATAAAGAATTTAACTACAAAAACATATTAAATAAAAGAAATGTATAAAGAATTTAAATACGAAGACCAAATTAAATAAAAGAAATATATAAAAAATCTAAGTACGAAAACCAAATTAAATAAAAGAACTATATAAAGAATTTAAGTGCGAAAAACAAATTAAATAAAAGAAATATATAAAAAATCTAACTACGAAAAACAAATTAAATAAAAGAAATATATAAAAAATTTAACTACGAAAAACAAATTAAACAAAAGAAATATATAAATAATTTGAGTACCAAAACCAAAATAAATAAAAGAAATATATAAAGACTTCAATTACGTCAAAAAAATTAAATAGAAGAAACAGGTAAAGAATTTAAGTACGAAAAAAAAATTAAATAAAAGAAATATATAAAGAATTTAACTACGAAAAACAAATTAAATAAAAGAAATTTATAAAGAATTTAAGTACGAAAAACAAATTAAATAAAAAAAATATATATATAGAATTTAAATACGAAAACCAAATTAAATAAACGAAATATATAAAAAATTTAAGTACAAAAACCAGTTAACGGCTTTTTTTGGCAAAACTGGCGGATACAGGCAACATGTTTGCCTACATGCCTTGTTGAATATTCATGTGGTCAATTGAGTCAAATCGCGTGTTAACCCCTGCAGAATATCCGGGCTAACTAGCCACAGATTTTTCACGTTTTACGTTAAAATTGCTAATATTAGCTGATTTCGATTCTGCAAAGCTGCTCGTTTAATCAGTTAGAGAGAGAGAGAGAGAGAGAGAGAGAGAGAGAGAGAGAGAGAGAGAGAGAGAGAGAGAGAGAGAGAGAGGTATGGATTGATCATCATTTTGGACAAGTGTTTTTTTAATGCTTCTATTCTATGAAAACTTGGTCACAAAATGAAAGCACACTGTTTAATAATTATTCAAGAGAGAGAGAGAGAGAGAGAGAGAGAGAGAGAGAGAGAGAGAGAGAGAGAGAGAGAGAGAGAGAGAGAGGCGGGGTAAATACAGAGACATAGGGATTGAACCATCTATTTCCATAAGTGTTTTTCTAATGGTTCTACTCTATGAAAACTTGGTCAAGTACACATATTACAGATGAGAGAGAGAGAGAGAGAGAGAGAGAGAGAGAGAGAGAGAGAGAGAGAGAGAGAGAGAGAGGCGGGGTAAATACAGAGACATAGGGATTGAACCATCTATTTCCATGTGTTTTTCTAATGGTTCTACTCTATGAAAACTTGGTCAAGTACACATATTACAGATGAGAGAGAGAGAGAGAGAGAGAGAGAGAGAGAGAGAGAGAGAGAGAGAGAGAGAATATGCAATGAAATTAAAATATGCATGTTTTAAACAAAGAGAACATGTTAAAAATACTGTAGCTATTATCGGTGTTTCTAGTTGCCTTTGATAAAAAAATTAAATTAATGGTTACCTCTTTGGTTTTTCTCAAGTTCTTCATAATCAATAAAATACTTTCCTATAACAGGAATTTTTTGTAAAGAGTGCTCAGGAAAAGGATCTTATTGTGATATTTCAAATATCCTCAGAGACACCAATGACTTTATATCATTCCAAACCTTTAGTTCTACCAGCTGGTTACTGTAAGAACGTGATTAAAGGTTATTATTATTATTATTATTATTATTATTATTATTATTATTATTATTATTATTATTATTATTATTATTATTATTATAAGCTAAGCTACAACCATAGTTGGAAAAGAAGGATGCTAGCCCAAGTGAGGAAAGGAAACACGGAAACAAATAAACTACAAGAGAAGTAATGAACAATTGAAATAAAATATTTCAAGAATAATAACAACATTATTTTAGATCCATCATATATAAACTATAAAAATTAAAAAAAAAAAAAAAAAAAAAAAACAGAGGATAAAAACACAAGCTAAAATAGTATTCCTGAATATACCCTCAAGAAGGAGAATTACAAATCTTTTCCAAAACAGCAGAAGCCGAACGGCAACTGAATATTTGACCAAAGAATATGATCTATATAATTTACTGAACATTGGTTCCCATACATTTTTACCAGACGTTCATGCAGTAGGTACTTTCTACGTATGCATATAGTAAGTTCCCTAAATGCCATTGCCTCTTGATGTAAAATATATATTTGACCAAAGGATTTGGTTTAATTTTGGTTCGAAATATTTTTGTGTTATTTTAGGTTTCTCTTACTATTTACTCTCGGGTACTTCATACAATATATCATTTACATTAACAAACAACTAAATATTACTTTGAAGATATCTTTCCAAATCCCTATTTAACAATATTAAAGTAATAAAGAAATATTGTATCGTAAAGCAAACTATAAGTTTATATTCCACCAAGCCGGCAAAGCTGGTGGCATTGTTCGTCAAGTTATTTGATAGAGAAAAGAGGAAAATCTGAATGCTAAGAATTATCACAAAACGCTTTTTTGTTCCATATGTATTTTAGGAGAATATTTTCTCATCAAATATGTTTTGCCTTTTTTATCTTTTAATCTTGGTGGGACCCAATATCCAATTCGTATTTGTTAATTAAGTAGTTTATTATGTTTCTTTTCATGATTTTTTTTTTGTAAATATAACTGAGAAGACCAAATACAAATAACAATAATAATTTTAATAATATTAGGAATGATAATTTTAATTATTCTAATAATAATGATATTAATAATTTTACTACTACTACTACTACTACTACTTATAATAATAATAATAGTAATAATAATAATAATAATAATAATGATAAGAATAATAATTTTAATAACTTTAATCATTTCAATAATAATAATGATCAAATGTACCTATTATTTTCTTCACTGTCTTGCAGTACAAAACTCAAAACCTGCTCCCAAGTCTCTCTAAATAAAATCAATCTTAGCATCAGTAAACAATGCATAATTCATATCGCTTTGATTCTTCCTTAAATATTTTGAATGTACTTTTTTTCAAGAGCAAACTCGAGTCTACCTACTTTCCCGTTCGCCTAAAACGATAAAATCACTACAGAAGGGAATCCATAACTTCTTTCTTCTTGGAACTTTGAGTACATAAGTTGAACAAACACACGGGGCAACCCCAATATTAATCTGAATAACAATGCATTAATCCGTTTACATGAGATTACAACGAGATTACATAAGAACATTTAATTCATACGTAATGTCTTCATTCGAGAATTTTCGAAATGTTTGTCAAGAGATTTCACGGACAAAGTACAATCACCAGAACTGAAACTCATTCAGAAATTTCATGAATAAAGCAGAAGAGATTTTGATTGTGATCACAAAGAGCCGACGAATTGGTCAACATCGCATCCACAGCGTCAAACATCCGAGCTTATCAAAATCTGCTAGATTTGCTTTTGAAATCTACGTCCTGAAAATTCACTTTTTCTCTACAATTCAAAACTATTGGAAATTTAATATTCATGAATAATATTATTTTAAAATAAGATATGCATTGAAGAATTGCCCTAACTGTATGAAGTATTTACTGTTTTATGAATAATAACTAAATATATTTCAGCAGCAAACTGCAACAGTAAATTAATATCAGGAGGGTTTTAAAAGCAGAACATCCCCGCCTCTCTTATGGAACATTTACAAGTGTAAACAGAAGAGCAAATATTAAAGAGATAATTTGCAATCTTGAGAGAGCAGTATTTGTTATTAATAACAGTAATATCATTTCATAAGATATACATATATAGTAGGTAGTAGGTTGGCCAGGGTACCAGCCACCCGTTGAGATACTACCGCTAGAATTATGAGGTCTTTTGACTGGCCAGACAGTACTACATTGGATCCCTCTCTCTCGTTACGGTTCATTTTCCCTTTTCCTAGAGACAAAAACAGCAACTAGTCTGGCCGATTCTTTACTTTGCCTACTCTCCTTTGTCCTCATACACCCGACAACTCTGAGATTACCAAACAATTCTTCTTCACCCAAGGGGTTGTTGCACTGTAATTGTTCAGTGGCCACTTTCCTCTTGGTAAGGGTAGAAAAGACACTTTAGCTATGGTAATCAGCTCTTCTAGGAGAAGGACACTCCAAAATCAAACCATTGTTCTCTTTTCTTAAGTAGTGCCATAGCCTCTATACTATAGTCTTCCACAGTCTTGGGTAGAGTTTTCTTGCTTGAGGGTACACTCGGGCATTGTTCTTATAAGCTGTATATAACCCACTTGTGAATGACCTGATTCTACGGAATAAATCAGTTATTTCGTATACAAACACTAATACTAATCACATATTACCTTTAATTTTATATAAACTCCTAAATTTAAAGCGATATTTTTTTCATACAATTCTTGAGTAAATATATTCTAATCATATTGATGTATTTTCTATACCTTTAACACAACACCAAGACAGTCACTCACCCTTTTATGTACTTAGTTTCTTCGGATTTAATGATTAACATTTATTTTGAATTTCAATAATAGTCTCTTGCCCAATCGCTTTCATCGCTAATATGGACAAATAATGATATCAGTTAAGACCTTTCCTCATAATAATCATATCATCTGGTCAATAGTCATATTTCTAAGGACACTTGTCTTTCAGATTCAAATCAACAATCACATCGAAGGATTCATATCAAATAACTTTCATATTGAAGGAGATGAGTGGATACCTCGAAGGACTTCAGCAATAGAGAATCCATTTGAACGCTTACGTTGCAACTGAATCGTCAGATGAAAGGAGAGAGAGAGAGAGAGAGAGAGAGAGAGAGAGAGAGAGAGAGAGGGGGGGGTGTTAGGAGAATGAAGCCTTATTCAATCATTCGTTTTGATCTGCAAATT
Organism: Palaemon carinicauda; assembly: GCF_036898095.1. Lineage (NCBI taxonomy): Eukaryota > Metazoa > Arthropoda > Malacostraca > Decapoda > Palaemonidae > Palaemon > Palaemon carinicauda. Next base: position 25,694,061 of record NC_090735.1, read on the forward strand.
TGATATCAAATTGGTTTGATACCAGATTTTGTTTCTTCTTTCCAAATCTGATAATGAAATTATGGGAATCTGACTTTTTGTGTAATTCTGTGTTATGTGTGAATTATCTTTTGTATTTGCTTTGGTTGATAACGCCACTCATACCGCACATATTATAAATATATATATATATATATATATATGTATATATATATATATATATATATGCGCACCTTAGTGTGTGTATATATATATATATATATATACATATATAAATAAATATGTATATATATATATACATATATATATATATGCACACATAAGTATATATATATATATATATATACATATATAAATAAATATATATATATATATATATATACATATATATATATATGCACACATAAGTATATATATATATATATATACATATATATGCGCACGTAAATATATATATATATATATATATATATATGTATATGTGTGTGTGTGTATATTTATATATGTGTGTATATATATATATATATATATGTGTGTGTGTGTGTGTGTGTATGTGTGTGTGTATCATACAAAAAAACTAACAAAACTGAAATGAAAGCCACAAACAAGCAAAGCTTCATCAATATGTTTACGTAATTAATAGTCGTTAGAATATTGAACAAACAATTGTCGTTATGTAATAAAATGCTAATAATGTAACAATCATTGAACTAAATGTTTACATTGTACTTCCCAACAATTTTATTAACAAGATACGTGTCTAGTTTAAAAAGACCAGAGCTGATATTTAAAATTTGATTATTAAAATATTTAATGAAAGCAAATTCAATAATATTTCTTTTTACAAGGTTTTCACAAAATACAATTTCCGAGTTTTCCCAGTCAATACTGTGGTTAAAATCATTCATGTGTACAAACAGGGCACTAGACATTTGTCCTGTCCTAACTGCATAACGATGTTGTTCTATTCAGTTGTCAAGCAGTTTTCCCGTTTGGCCCAAATATTTCTTGTCACACCCAGTACATGGAATTATGTAAATAGAGCCATTACTATATTTTGGAGAATTATTTATTAAGATATTCCTTACTGTTCCTGAACTTTTAAAAATTATATTTACTTAGAATATTTTCAATAAGTCTTCGATATAAGCAAAATTTTCATTGTTTGGAAGTGCCAGCACATTCTCATTCTTAAAAGACTCTGTATTCTTGTCGAAATAAAATTTATGTGTAGCATTCTGTAGAGATTTGGCAATTAAAACTTTACGATATTTAAAATTAGTTCCTATATCATTAATTCTACGAAATTCTGCGTCTATAAATTCGGGGCTGCAAATCCTTAAAGCCCATTGTTTTTAAGTGCATATATGGCACAAGAAAGCAGGTCATTCAATAAATAAAGCAATTTGTAAGTTCTACAATAGATACTCATATGTAATGTATTCTTTTTTATGGAATCATTGCATATCCGTTGATTTACATTTTATTAATTATAATGCTTACCAAGTTACACACAGATATTTGCAACTAGTCTGCCTTTAACTGTAGTTATAATCTCCCCTATATAATAAAGAGCAAGTATCTGGCTCTATATATATATATATATATATATATACATATATGTATATATACATATATATATTTATATA
>NC_090735.1:25703188-25705688 GCF_036898095.1 Palaemon carinicauda
ATGTATTTATATATTCATATGTATATATATACATATATATATATATTGTATATATATATATATATATATATACATACAGTATATATATATATATATATTGTATGTATATATATATATATATATACATACATACATATATGTAATCACTGAAAATTTATGATTATGGTTATATTCCCGAAGGAATTCATTAGTTCATTTCCGTATTCAATGGGTTTTTTTTGTAACTGCATGTTGCATTTCTTAATCATTAACATATAAATTAGCCTAAAATTAATCTAATAACGCAATTTCGGTAGTTTTTAAACCATAAACCTATTACTCTTTTAACCTCATGGTTTTATATAAATACAGATATTTGAGTGGAAATCTATGAGTTATACTCAAATAAATCACCTAATAATAATTAGTTTTCATGAAGAAATAAAAAAAATGTGCTTCTGTATTAATGATAATCTTTTAAAAGTGTATTGTAATTAAGTATATATAATTCTGGAGTAAATAACGATGTATTTTGGAATCAAATGAGACTATTATGACGAATGTGTAAAGAGCTCCCACATTAATTAGGAGGAATATTGGTTTCCATAAAATGTTCCAAGAAAAATATATTATTTTGAAAACGAATCAGAAAAGACGACTAAAGACATATGAACTGTTCGAATTACCACGACATATACACGTGATTACCTTCGTATACATAACTTTATTACATATATAAAACTAAGTCAATTTCAATACCAAGAAATTATAGCATCCTGCTTTTCCAATTATGGTTGTAGCTTAGCTAATAATAATAATAGAAAAAAAAAATGAATGTCCACTATATTTCCTCTACACTTATAACCTAAATAAATTTTCATGGATGCTTTAATGCAAACAATACCACGGTACAATTCCACAAGATATGTTTAAAACAGAAACCCTCAACACTTACACCTTAAATACATTTTCATCAAAGGCAAGGTATAATTCTAAAGGATATATTCAAACCATAAATAAGCACAGCCTTTCCAGGGCTCCATCTACACAAAAACTATAAAAGAAAAGACAAGTGTAAATTCTGCCACTAAACACAAAAGGAGTCTTTTGAGTAAATTAAGCCAACAAAGCCACAATTGCCGTAGAACAAACAAGGGATATTTCCCCCTTTCATCAACAAATTTCCCAGATTCTTATCTAGTAATGAAGCATCAGAGAGATATCGTGTTCGCATATAAAAGCTGCATGACAATGTTGCAATATATCTTCCATTTTTAAATCATGAAATTCAAGAAATGTCTTTCGGCTATGCAAGCATATATATATATATATATATATATGTATATGTATACATATATATATCTATATATATCTATATATATGCATATATATGTATATGTATACATATATATACATATATATATATATATATATATATTTATATTTTTATATATATATATATATATATATATATATTATATTATGAATAGATAATATCTTAGTGACGTCCAAGAATCGAAGATAGCGTCACCGGAAATTCTGAGCTCCAAATATGTTTCAGGTTAACATTTAAGTTCTTGGACACCACGAAGATAATATCGATTCATTATAATATAGTCCAAGACCTATTACCGTTTTATTTATGTTTTGGGGTTCTTCATTCTTATTGGGTGTATCTAAAGTAAAAAAAGGTGTAGAATCCTAAAAAGGCAGTCTAAATGGCACCAAATTGGACATTCACCATGAAATACCATGCCTTTTTTATCCATAGGCCTATGCTATTTTTTTCCAATTCAGAAATTTGGGGTAGGGGAAACTAAAATATTAATTTCTTAACCATATGATCTGGAACAATAATTTACCACTCAAAATGTTTATTATCATTCGCTCTATTGGATTAAATACAAATGATACAAATTAGTACACAAATGATGTGGGGAGGGGGTTAAAATATCACTAAAAGTGAATTTCGCCTGTCAATGGAAAATGTGAATAAAGTCGTGGAAATGTCAGATTTGGTCTTAATTGGCCTCTATTTATAGAAAATTGGGATTGATGTAGCTATTTATTATGTACAACTCAGAATTAACAGGTAGTCTTCTTCAAACACACACACACAAACACAAAATGGAAATTGGTGGTCATTTTTCACCATTTCTGGCTACAATAATTACACATCTAATAATATTAAAAACTATTTAATCTCGACATTGTCTTGTCAAAACATTTTTGTTTATTTCTTTTTTTTTTAATTCAGTATGTCTTTTGGAGATGGAATTAGCATAATTACATGCAATTCATGTGAATTGATACATACAAAAAATATCCACTCTAGCTGCTAATTCATTTCTTACACCCGTTCTCACACTCGCTACCTTGTTCCTAACCCTATCTAATCGAGACACACAAACCTTATTCATCAGAAACTTCCATTTCAAACACATTCAATTTCTGTCTCTTCGTCACTTTTATTCCCTACAACTCCGATCCATACATCACAAAAGGTACAATCACTTTCTCG
>NC_090735.1:25713283-25720783 GCF_036898095.1 Palaemon carinicauda
GGATCGTTTATTTACTTCCTTATATCCTTTCCTCACTGGGTTATTTTTATCTTTTGGAGCCCTTGTGTTTACGGCGTCTTGCATTTCTAACTAAGGTTGTAGTTTAGCTAGTAATAATAATAATGATAATAATAATAATAATAATAATAATAATAATAATAATAATAATATAAATAATTATTATTATTATTATTATTATTATTATTATTATTATTATTATTATCATTACTAAACTCCAAACCATATTATAGTTTTTATATAAGTATTAGGAATGACATTGTCCTGGTAGGTGAGTACTCGATGTGTACATGATTTTTATTCATATCACTTGCTGTTCTATGTGAATTATCATTAACAACAAATTTATCTTTATATCGAGTTATTTCTTGTTTAAATACCTTAGCATTAGTCTTCACTAGTCTTGGGTAGTGCCATAGCCTCTGTACCATGGTCTTCCACTGTCTTGGGTTAGAGTTCTCTTGCTTGAGGGTATACTTGGGCACATTATTCTATGTTATTTCTCTTCCTCTTGTCATGTTAGCAAAGTTTTTATAGTTTATATAGGAGATATTCATTTTAAAGCTGTTACTCTTCTTAAAACATTTTAATTTTTATTGTTTCCTTTCCTCACTGGTCTATTTTCCTTGTAGGAGCCCCTAGCCTTATAGCATCCTGCTTTTCTAACTAGAGTTGTAGCTTAGCAAATAATAATAATAATAATAATAATAATAATAATAATAATAATAATAATAATAATAATAATAATAATAATAATAATTTCTTATTATTCCATTCATATATTTGAATCTCTTAATGACCTAGCTTATTATAATGAAAATTAAGTTAATTTCATCAGATATAAAAAGTATTTAAAAAAATCGAATTTTCCCCTATTCCCCAAACTAATAAATCATCTTTACCTTCCATGTCAAATAAATAAAGCAGATCCTACTTCAAACCAGAAGAAAACCCAACGTAGATCAATGGTCCTTCCAGAGCAAACAAGAAAAGTCGACTTCGAAGAAAAATGTTGAACACAAACTGTTGAGAGGATCCCAGGACTAAACCCCACTACATTTCCTGGGTATTTGCTGTATGCAAACATAAATCGTTGCCCGAACACCGCTTTTTGTTTATTCAAGAGAGACAAAAAGTGAATGCATTGCCGCCTATGTAAATCTGTTACTTTTGTGTTTGCGCGGGGTAGGGAGGGAGAGAGAGGGGGGGGGGAGAAGGGTAGATCCTGACATTCTCAAATATGTACACAACCTTCGGATGGCACGCCTATTTCCACTCACGTATGCTGGACTATCTAATGTTACGTCGTGTAAAAGAATGTGATTTTCATGAATATTAGTCCATGTTCGACGTCTATCACTTAAGATGAGCTTGTGCGAGTAAATTCGAACACATAAATGATGGACATCCGATATATAATGTATACAGAAAATAAATCTTTGATGTGCATACTGATACTTCAGGTACTATTGTCTGTTTTTCACACACACATACACGCAGACACTCACACACACACATACACACACACACGTATATATATATATATATATATATATATATATATATATATATATATATATATATATATATATATATATACATATATATATATATATATATATATATATATAATACAGTATATGCAAGTATTATATACATATAGAATACTTTACAATATATGCCAGTAATATATATATATATATATATATATATATATATATATATATATATATATATATATATATATACATATATATACATATATATATATATATATATATATATATATATATATATATATATATATATATATATATATATATATATATATATGTATGTATATATATATACACACACACACATATATATATATATATATATATATATATATATATATATATATATATATATACATATACATATATATATATATATATATATATATATATATATATATATATATATATATATATATATATATATATATATATATACACAGCACCAATATGAAATAGTTTAATTTGAGAGATAAAAGATATGCCCTTTCAGCAAACCTTGATATGAAAAAGGATAAATCTTTATTCTATGCATTTCCCACAAACATAACAATTTCAATTATTAGACTTTGCGAAAAGGATACAAGCAAATTAAAATAAGTCGTATGTGGCAGGATTAAAAGTATGAGAGTTTATCATAAAAGATGTTCATGGAAAATATAAGAGTAACATTTAAACCTATTTCTGTACAACTGTACATAATACTTTGTTGCTGGAAGTGGGATTATGCTGTAAACAGCAAATAAGTAAAAATAAAACATCTTCATCTAGGATATATAATTAATATTTGATATTTTGATTTCGTAACGAATAACTTGTTGACATTAAATAACGTTAGAATAACAACACTTTCGTGTTTGTTTCCATGTAGATAGAAATGGCAGGAAAGTCGTTGTTTAGAAAGTGGGCACATCAATTTTACTCAAAAATACATATGCGAATGTTTCTGTTCTGTAGCAGACACAAATATGAATACAGTATATCATCTGGATGGTGTAATAGAAGTTATGAATGAAAAAAAAGATTCTCTGGTGGTTATAAACATGGAATTTGATTTTAAGGAGAAAACTGTATGCTTCCGTGTAATCGATCTGTTGGAAATGACAAAAAATGAATGTAGCTTCCTGATTTCACTTGGAAGATTTAAAGGCTGCTCATAAATGCAAGGGGCATGGGACAGTGACATTGCCCTAGCAAGCAGGACAATGTCCTTGACACTGACCGCATATCATATGATCAGCGCCCAAGCCTTTCTCCAACCAAGACCAGGAAATGGCTGCTGATGACTGAGCAGGTAGTCCTATAAAGATCCACAAAACCCCCCATCCTTAGTTCACAAGGATGGTAAGGTTACAGACACTAAAGGAACTAACGGGTTAGAGCAGGACTCGAACCCTCGTCTGGTGATCACCAGGCAGAGACCTTACCAATAAGTACACAGCCAGCAACGACAATACTTGATTGTTTTATTGTTCTTAACACAGTTCTATATGTACTTCTACAGAATAATTCTTGATATATTGCTATTCAAAAGAGAGATTAGTTCACCAAACTTCAAATTAGGCTCCACAAGGCACTAGACGAGTTGGAAGACCCAGGCCTAAATGGCTGAGGACTATGAAGAGTTAAGTAGGAGGTGATGATTGGAGAAGTAATGATTTAAAAGCTCAATGTAGAGACGACTAGCGAAATCTTAGCGAGGCCCTTTGCGTCATTAGGCGTAGGAGGAGATAAGGTTATTCACGCTGAATACTCATTTTACAAAAAGTATTATTTGCGAATTCAGAAATTCCTATCTATCATGTGATCTATTCAAATGAAGGATGACCCAGGGAAGCGTACTAGACCCAATACAATTTCATACTTTTACTATAAGTATTACAGAGACATAAAGTTCAAGCTGATGCTAGGGAATGTGTGACACTATCTTAAACATATGGTGTTGTGAAAGCAAAATCAGTTAAGAAACTTTTGGGAATATCAAAATGAATATTAATGATCATTTCATATGTACATCTAGTAGAGTTCATGACCTAGATGTGCTACTGAACTGTAATTTGTCACTCAGTTGTCAAATAGATAATATAGTAACAAAAACTGAATATGATTTCGGAAACATTGCTTTTGCACAGAAAACTGTGGATGAGTGATCTGTTAAGAAACTTATGATTAACTGTGTTGTTATTACCAGGATGGACCAATGCAAATCTGCCTATTACATCTTACCACAAGTATGACTAAAAGTTACATAACAGAACTAGAGGGGCACTCAGTAGAGCGCAGATCTCCGCCGTGGCAGCTTATTTCTCAAGCCTACCTGACACTTGCGCGCATTTTTGCCACGCACTGGCACGCATTGATGCGTGCCATTGTTTTTCCCGCACTGTTCACGACCAGTTCACTCCAGTTCGCGCATCGTTCACGCGACGCTCACGCGACGTTCACGCCATGGCACGAATTGGCACGCGTAGTTCACGAGAAGTTCACGACACGTTCACGCGAGTTCGCGCATCATTCCGCATCGTTTCCGCAACGTTTACGCCAGTTCACGCCAGTTCACGAATTGGCCACTCCATATAAAAACGGGGCTTCTCCAACCCGAGGACATTCTTGGATTGGCTTCGGAAGAGACAACAATGCTTTCTTTCAGAGACACCATTGCATTGAGGAGAAGAAAAGTATCTTTTTCGTTTGTATTTTTTGTTGCCCTTTATTTTTGTTTTAATAAGAAAGCATTTGATTTACATATAAATAGCAGACATAAAATATGTACAAGTATTAAGAAAGCATTTTATTTTAACATTAAAAGCAGCAAACTATTACCTTCATAGTTTTAAGGTAATAGAGAAAAAAGTGTGTTGAAATAAGAAATAATTTTATTTTTACATTAAAACAACAAACAGAAAAAATTTGTTTTGCATTTAATTTTAAGGTAATAAAGAAGAATAAGTATGTTGATGAAATAAAACATCATTTTATTTTTACATTCAAACAGCAAACTTAAAAATTTCTTGGGTTTATTTTTCAGTTAATTTTTATTTAAAACAAAAGTTTTGGGTCTTGATTGGTAATAGAGGAAAATAAGTGTGTGCATGAAATAAGACATCGTTTTATTTTTACATTCAAACAGCAAATATAAACAATTATTAGGTTTATATTTTTCTCTCCTTTTCATTAATATTTTCGTTTCCTTTTAGTTTCTCTTCATTATAAAATTATAGAAATAGTTTGAAATAAGATATCATTTTTTTTTCACATTAAAACAGCAAATAAAAGAATTTATTAGGTTTATTTTTCTTTCCTTTTCATTAATTTTTTCGTTTCCTTTTTGTTTCTCTTCATTATAAAGTTATAGAAATAGTTTGAAATAAGATATAATTTTTTTTCACATTAAAACAGCAAATATAAAAATTTATTAGGTTTATTTTTCTTTCCTTTTCATTAATTTTTTCGTTTCCTTTTTGTTTCTCTTCATTATAAAGTTATAGAAATAGTTTGAAATAAGATATAATTTTTTTTTCACAATAAAACAGCAAATATATAAATTTATTACGTTTATTTTTCTTTCCTTTTCATTAATTTTTTCGTTTCCTTTTTGTTTCTCTTCATTATAAAGTTCACGCCACTTTCCGCATCGTTCACTCCAGTTCACGCCAGTTCCCGCACTGTTCACTCCAGTTCACTCCAGTTGGCGCATCGTTCACGACTATTTCACGACTATTTTGTGCGTGCCAATGTGTGCCACAAACTTTAAACATTTCAAAGTTCTGGGCACGCATGGCACGCATTGGTACGCTCTGGCACGCGAGTTCCAGCACTGTTCACGACATTTTCACGACTCGTTCACGCGAGTTCGCGCATCAATGCGTGCCAGTGCGTACCACGAATGCGTGCCAGTGCGTGCCACTAATGCGTGCAAGTGTCAGGTACCCTTCAGCCGTTTGCACGACTTTGGCCTTGACCTTAACATGTATTAATTGGCGTGGATTTTCATACACTCAAATATGAACCGAGTTTGAAGAGTCTGTGACAACGATGTCCAAACTAATGGCCGATTACGTGAATTTGACATTCTGCTTTACCGTGACCTTGACCTTGACCTTCTAAAATTTAATGATTTCCAGCTTTCTCCCTGCAAGTTTCATTACTCTAAGATTTTGGCCAGGAAGCTGTTCACAAACAAACAAACACACAAATAGGCGGTAAAACATAACCTCCTTCCAACGTCGTTGGCGGAGGAAATAAACAGAAGACTAGGGTGTACAAAGGTGTTATATCCAAGAAAGAATCACCCCTGTACTCACTGAATTACACTGGAAGAACATTAAAAGCTAGGATGATTTTTAGGACATTTGGAATGGCTCATCAATTTACAGAACTGGACGTCCAAAACATTCAAGAGATTTGCTACATCCACAACCAACAAATCGTGTCATCACGAGACTAGTTACGAGTGGCTTCATGCCAATTTAGCCAAGAGACACCATGACTATTGGTTCTAGATCTTTTCAGTAAGCAGACTCAAGATTATAGAACAAGGTCTCATCTAGCCTTAGGAAGACTGATGATATAGTCTTTCAATAAAAGGTTGAAAACTTTCTTGTTTTCGAACTGCTATAGTAACGGGGATTCGGCGATTAAGGGGAACTACGCTACATGGTTCTCAAAATATCTAAATACTGCATATACCAAACCAATCTTGTGGATCCTGCAATGCGCCTTGACTTTTCCATGAAAGGGGTGGGGCAGGAAATCACTTTTCATGAAGACTTGAAACCAATAATATTTCAATTCTCGTTTACACGCTCCTGCCGTCTATAATAAACAGAATCTATGTTAATTTCGAGAGAAATTATGATCGACAAAACCGACTTCACTGATGACAGATATCACTTTTCACTTAAAAAAGCTAATTAATTTTCATTTATTCATCATCATCATATACTACTACACCTATTGACGCAAAGGGCCTTAGTTAAATTTCGCCAGTCGTCTCTACCTTGAGCGTTTAAATCAATACTTCTCCATTCATCATCTCCTACTTCACGCTCCATAGTTTTCAGTCATGTAGGCCTGGATCTTCCAACTATTCTAGTGTCTTGTGAATGTTTGGTGATCTAATATCTCTTGGAGAGTGAGAAGAGCATGACCAAACCATGCAGTTCGTAATTTATTCAATAATACAAAAGGTATATGACTATATCGGTTTCCCCTAGTTTCCTTTAACAAAGCGTATTTTTGTTTATCTCCTATCGTTATTGTAATATAGGAAACTTTGAATATAAAATCATCCTCGCAACACTAAAGCCATTTACTTAATTTAAAGGAAATAAGTTCAAAGCCTTCATTGAAATGTTAATTGCACTTCCCTCTTCTAAAAGCTTATGTAACAAAGTCCGCCTTTATCCTAATTAGGTTTCATAAAAGTAGCAATATAATGCTCTGTCTTTATACCTGTGCTATTCATTATACCTCCATTAACCATTCCTCTCCATTACATGGAATAGACAAGAATGAATAACCACACATACACACACATACACGCATATATATATATATATACATACATATATATATATATATATATATATATATATATATATATATATATATATATATATATATATATATATATATATATATATATATATATATATGTGTGTGTGTGTGTGTGTGTGTGTGTGTGTGCGCGCACAGGCACGCCTGTAATGTCTGTGTATGTGCAAATTTAGCTAACACCTTTCGTTTCTACGCAATGATTATGTATTTTTTGTAAAAAAAAAGAAAAAAAAAGAAAAAAAAAAGTAAACTATATGCTCCATTCCAACAGATACAAACAAAGACAATACTGCACACGTCAATCATACTTATAAAAGTAGCTCAGAATTGTTTTTTATACCAGTAGTTTTGTTTTCGCATCCATCAG
>NC_090735.1:25723283-25725783 GCF_036898095.1 Palaemon carinicauda
TATATATATATACAGTATATATTGTATATATATATATAGATATATATATATATATATATAGATATATATATAAATATATATATATATATATATATATATATATATATATATGTGTGTGTGTGTGTGTGTGTGTATAGAGTATATGTGCATATGCATGTGTTTCCATACATTTATATTTATGTATATGAGTGGTGATGTGAGAATAAAGTTATATGAGAATTTGGGCAGTTTAGCCTTTGTGTATGTAGAGGGGGAGAGGTCGTCATGGACGAATATATGGAATGTTTGTTAATCTGTTCAAGTGCCGGTATATTCTCTCTCTCTCTCTCTCTCTCTCTCTCTCTCTCTCTCTCTCTCTCTCTCTCTCTCTCTCTCTCTCTCTCTCAAAAACAAGAAGGAAGGCAAATTGAGTAATTACGAGCACCCCTTGAAGTATTTCCGCTTCACGGCCGAGTTCCATTATAGTCTCCCCTCACATTTAATGAAATTTTGCATCCAAACTAGGAAAAGAATTCAGAATGTTGATTTAAAAGACTATTACCCTACTTCTAGCAGATTCTCTCTCTCTCTCTCTCTCTCTCTCTCTCTCTCTCTCTCTCTCTCTCTCTCTCTCTCTCTCTCTCTCTCTCTCTCCATTACGGGGAATTTCTAGTTTTAATTTCAGAAGTATTTATTTTTTCAAATTTGAGACACTGAAATTATTTCTTTTATTACGATTATTATTATTTACATCATACTAGCGTGAAAATTAAAAGGAATTATTATGATTATTATTATTATTATTATTATTATTATTATTATTATTATTATTATTGATTTTACGAGTACATGTTTGTTTGCAATATTCAAATATGGGACTTCATTGAACATTAAAACTTATCTTCAGCAGTATCTATTTTATTTCATGTAAAAAGCAAATTTTCTATATAAGCTTTAATTTTTCAATAGGCAAAATAGTAACTTTTTCTGTAAGATTTTTTAAAAATTTGAATCTATCTTCTGTTGAATTAACTCCCTATCTAGTAATAATATCAGGAAACTCGTCTCATCTCTCCTTGTGTATACAAAAATACAACGCACTGTACTAGACACTAGACGTTAGTGTGTTTACAAGAGATCCCCTTAAAATAATGTTATTTCATTGAATAAAATATCAAGGTCCACAATACTGTTTTCATTCCTGCCTATATTAAATAAGAAAGTAAATATTCGTGACCTCTAAATGATAATAAGGTATTGCGGTTTATCATGTCAACATTTGTAGTGTTATTGTTCCTGGAATACCTGAGAGGATAAGGAAGTCATAATATATCGGTCACCCAAAGACTGGCAGAATGAAGTTCTTAAAACTAAAAGTCTCATCAGTGTTAATAACCTTCCACTTATTCACTGCTGACCTTCAGTGTTTGCCATATATTACTTTGGACTCAAATTAATTGCACAAAAGAGATAAAATTACTGAATAGAACTTAACGTTTGAATTTTTTCCGACATGAGGAGATAGCATTTTTAAAGAATATTTCCTCGGCATTGTCTCTTCATATTTATTTACCCTCAAAATACGACATTAGTTGAAAAGCCTCTTTTTTTTTCAAATGATTGTCTTGACAATTAATATACCTAGTATGTGATTGGAAGAAGTGTTTACCCATTGAAAAAATAAATTTCGATTACCACATATATATCGATAAAATTAGTAAAAAAAAAAAATCTAATAATAAGTGAAAACTTCCAACTGCGATATTAAAAAAAGATTAAAGCAAATAATTCATTGAATTATATATGTTAACCATTAACTATATTTCTAAAATGTATTTATATTTCCATAGCATGAAAATGAATACTAGACAGTTCATTAAATTTAGTAAGAGCTAAACTATATCCTTCAAAGATCGGCATGAAAGCTATGATTATGAAATTCAGGTAATTATAATCACCTTACTATTGAACCAACCATAGATTAATTCTGAAGCATTACATCATCATAAGCTGTGTAATGAATTCTATTTTAAGCAGTAATTACTTAGAGCCTTTCAGTTGTTTATATTCTATTTACAGTCTGATGAAAGGGTAATTGATTCCTACATTTGAATTTTGAAATCAGTAATTTTGTCAGCAAAAGAAATATCAACGTCAGTTATAATGGTATTTGTAACACACACACACTCTCTCTCTCTCTCTCTCTCTCTCTCTCTCTCTCTCTCCTCTCTCTCTCTCTCTCTCTCTCTCTCTCTCTCAGTACCTATTTCACAGCTAACAGTTTGGTGACTATTTCTTCTTGCCGATAAATCTTACCATTTTTTATCTCTCTCCGTTATCTAATCTCCTTAATAATGTCTTACAATTCAAGATTCTGTTGCTTTCTCAATCCTTAACTTATTTATATTCTATTCTTGTTCCTGTTTCCATCTGGTTTGGGTCACCTCTAAAGGCATTATCATATTTCCATTTTTATTCGTTTCAAAATAATGTTATTAGTTATTATTTATCAGTTATTAGT
>NC_090735.1:25730783-25743283 GCF_036898095.1 Palaemon carinicauda
TATTTTAAAAACAATAATATCATAAAAATAAATATTTCATATATAAACTATAAACAGGCAAACAGGCTTATGTCAGCCTGTTCAACATAAAAACATTTGATGCAAGTTTGAATTTTTGAAGTTCATGATTACTATTATTATCAGGATTATTAATATTATCATTATTATAACTATAATTATTATCATCATCACGTCACGGCCTGGTTTATCAGTATCAGTTCTTCTGGTATAATCACTAATATCGTTGCAGTTAATCGAACTTCACAATAACCCTCAACAACACAACCCAAAATACAGATAAGTGGCTCATTTTTTTCAAACCGAGGAAGCCTCTCGGGGGAAGTTCGGATGAACTACTTCATAACAAAGTCGAGAGAACTAATCCTTCCCTCGGCCTCCTTGGATGAAGTTAGCAGCAAAACTTCTTCCTCATTAGGATCTTCGTGACAGTCAGGATAATGGTCCTGAGAGGGATAGACAAATAGGATTTCATGTCTTGAAACGGGTGACACAAAGGATACTACATAACCCTTTGGCGTTTGTGCCCTTGCAGATTAAGATTTCTTGATTGTTGCATTATATTGGCAAAAGATTGAACTTTGTACTAATGTAGAAAAAAAATTGAGAGAATGCTAAAAATGATATAACATGCGTGATGAACATATATCAATAAATAAAAAATCCGAAATATTATTTTGGAAATTCAGGGAGATATAATAAATATTTTTGAGTAATTTTTTCATATATGCAAATTGTGTAGAATTGTAATTTTTCGCGTGGATGCAGCCTCTTACAAATAAATTTATTAGTAAGTGGGATGTTAATAAATAGAAATTACTAATGGAAAAATAAAACACTGGAATGTAAAAAAACGCGTGATGCAAAGGACTTTAAAAAGATATCCGAAATATTATTTTAGAAATTCATGAAAAAATATAATAATTATGTTTGAGGATTTTTTTTTCTATCACGAAAATTGTGTAGAATTGTAAATCTTTCACGTGGATGCAGCCTCTTTCAAATAAATGTATTAATAAATTAGGTGTAAATGAATAAGACATAGTTTCTTTGCGTACAACGCGGAAATTTGCGTCATCGGATCACTTATGGCAATAAATATTTTCACGCGTCATGACGTCATCGTATCACCAGACGGTTAAGATTTGGTGGATGAATAGAAATCGGGTCAGGAATGGAATTTTGTATTGGAAGCAAGAGGAGTGATTTGATTGTGAATTTAAATGCACTGGTTAAATTTGGCTACCATCTAACGTACACACACATACACACGCACATACACGCACACACACAAACGCATATATATATATATATATATATATATATATATATATATATATATATATATATATATATACATATACATATATATATATATATATATATATATATATATATATATATATATATTTATATATACTGTATATATATACACATACACACACACACACATATATATATATATATATATATATATATATATATATATACTGTATATACATACATACATATATATATATATATATATATATATATATATATCTATATATATATATATATATATACTGTATATACATATATTTATATATATATATATATATATATATATATATATATATATATATATATATATATATATATATATATACTGTATATACATATATACATATATATATATATATATATATATATATATATATATATATATATATGTATATACATATATATATATATATATATATATATATATACTGTATATACATATATAAATATATATATATATATATATATATATATATATATATATACTGTATATACATACATATATATACATATATATAAATAAATATATATATATATATATATATATATATATATATATATATATATATATATATATATATATATATAGAGTAGGGGACTCATCATAAGAAGTTTCATTTGTGGATGACAACGGACATGGGTGCGCACTCAAGCTCAGCTAATCCCTAGCCAGGCTGGGAGGAGCGAACTGGGGAGTAGGAGTGTTTTTTTTTTGGGGGGGGGGGGCGTGGGGGGGGGGTCTAAAGTTTGAAAAAGGCTCTGACGGTGTGGTGTCTGGTATGTTGATTTCAAGTCTAAGATCAGATTCCTGAATTCGACAGGTATATTTACAGTGGACTTGAAATGAATTGATATCTCTTGATAGCTCGATTAGTAAAGTCGTCCATGCAGGCATTGTTTCGCCTCAGGGAATAGGATCGAATCCTTGCTGGGCCAGAAGCATTAACCAAAAAGGAATTTCCAGTGAATATACATTCACAAGAGTAGAATTCGATAATGAATGACATTGTGGTTGATGTTTACATTGATTAAAATAACGTGTATTAGTGATATATATCTATTATAAATAACCACGTGTTGCAAACTCACTAATCAGCGGTCATGGTGGAGATGGGTTGTTTTCAAGTCTAAAAACACATTCCTGGATTCGACAGGTATATGTACAGTGGACTTAAAATGAACTTATATCTCTGTTGATAGCCCGATTAGTAAAGTCGTCCATGCAGGCATTGTTTCCTCTCAGGACATAGGTTCGAATCCTTGCCCAACCAGACCCATTTATTATAATGAATTTCCAGTGTATATGCATTTCAATGGGTAGAATTCCATATTAAATACCATTGTGGTTCATATTTACATTGAATAAACCTCGTGTATTATTTCATCTATTCAAATAACTTACATATACCCTTTCCTATCAAATTTGCTCTGCCTTGGGATCTCAAACCATTAGGGAAATTTCTTTAATGATAAATATTTCTGCCAGGCCAAGGACTTGAACCTATGACCGATAGAAATAAGGATAAACATTTGACTGTTTTGACCAGCCTAACATTTATTCCCATTGCTATAGATCATAGGGTATCTGTTGCTTATATGAAAAAACATTTTAATACATGGAAAAATATCTCGATTAACCTTTCTTGACATCCAAAAAGGGAAACCTTTAATGACAATGATTTAAACTCACTTTTATATTGTTACAAAAAACATATCTTTGAAACAATCTTTTGTATAAAGAAAAACTTTATTTATATTCTCATTAATCCCGGAGACATAATCATGTATACTTATATCTCCGTCTCTCCAAACTATCATCTTCAAATCTATGCTCAACACCAAATTCCTTAAAAAAATTATGATCAATATTCGTACTAATAAAGATGAATGTTGACAAACAATTATCGTATATCTTTAATAGCTTAATGCAACATCCACACCTCAACTATATAAATGAACATTGGCTCTTCTTGTTATAGGTATACCCATCTCTTCTGATTCATTTGCAACGATCATCAGCATCCCAGTCTTGTAGTTGGTTTCACTCTCTCTCTCTCTCTCTCTCTCTCTCTCTCTCTCTCTCTCTCTCTCTCTCTCTCTCTCTCTCTCGACGATCTCTCAGAATCGGCATTTATATTCACGATTGGCCTATCATTGATTTAGGAAGACCGTGCCTGTTACTGGTAAAGACAAATATTAATCTTATATATATATATATATATATATATATATATATATATATATATATATATATATATATATATATATATATATATATATACAAACACACACAAACACACAGACACACACTTAATGCATTCTTTTAACATATAATGAACCAAGAAACATAATCAATGACATGCATACATTTACTGATAAAAGGATGATAACGTTTATTTTATAAGTGATTTACACTCTGGAACCCCGTTATTCACAAACACGAATTCTCAGTTGGATGACGCAACACAACCAGGCGTGGCGAAGACACAGAAATGTGACCATTTGCTCTTCATTATTCGATTTGCCTACGTTGATTACGCTTAATATAAAAACATCAAATTACACCCTGGTCATGCAACTTCTGGCATATAACTATTACTCCTTAAATTATTTAAATCTGTAATGAATAATGATATTCTCCATTCAAGGAAATCTATTTGGCAGCGCTCTCCCAAACTCGTCTCACCAACCTTAACTATGCTGATGATAGTTACCTTGGTCACTTGTACAGGGACATGACTTGATATCCATGTGTTCTGATGAAGAAAGAAAATACTTAACACTTTCATTAGTAAACTCAGGTTGCTTCCGATAGCATATGAAAAATTCACAGCATTTTCTGATAAAAATATTCATTCCTATTAAGGAAACGATCGTTGGACAATTTACCAACTACCAATTCTCTAGCCTCTACCTTCCTACCACTCTTTTTTTAACTCACGTGGTCGTCAAATAATTGCCTATATTAGTTTGGAAAAGTTGCTCCTGATGCCATCTATTGTCCGTAAAGTAATACTCGTTAGGATTTAAAGGAGGGAGCTGGAGGGGGGGGGGGGGTTCCATGTTATTATGCCTTTTGGAATTTAACAATATTGTTATTCTACGTAATTTTTACTAACAACACATGTCATACCTTGAGACATATTAATTATCTTTTGGTTTCATAACAGGTAATTGAAAATCAGATTAAGTAACACTGTGATTACTTGATTGTCTCATCGATTTCAGTACATATGGCATCGTCTGGCGACCCCTTGACCCCCAAATGTAATTGAACTAACGATTGTTTGCTGAGGAAATATTTCTATGACATTTATTGTGAAATTTGTAACTTCCTAAGAATTAAGCTGTGGCCAGACAACAAAGAACATCAAGTTCCCATGCCTCTGTTATATAGCAATTTTGTGGATAAATAGCAGCAAAAATGTAGTAATAAAAATTATAATGAGTGGAGGATGGGGATAATTAGCAATTTGGTACTCCACTGGTAAGGCCATCTATTGCCCATGAAAAGAAACATTTTGTGGATCTTTTTAATCCTTGCATTCTGGAACCTTCCATGATGTCACTTTGGTTTTAAAATACCCAAAAATAGCTTAATTGTTTGGAACTAAATATAATTTTTACCTGCCACATATTTTTAAATAATTATTAGTATATCCCCTTTTCCAGTAGGATAGAATAATTCACATGAATATAACAAGGGACGTGTGCTGCCATCTTTTGACAATGAGCAGAAACAATCAGATTCTATTCAAATTTCGAGAAGTTTGTGATTACAAAAACATATTTTCATGAAAGTCATAATTTCAATATTACTATTTTTCTTCTGAATTTTAGGCTCTAAGTTATGATAATTATTTGTGAAATACAGATAATATGTATTACAAAAATATAAAGAGCAGGTTCCAGCATTCTAAAAGCAAAGAGTTGGAGCTCGGCTATTGAATTAAAAACCACAAATTTAGCCAAAATATATTCATGTTCGCAGGAAATACGTTGTTAGCTAATCATAAGCCCAATTATAGATATCAATCCTCTATAAAGCGTGCATTGTTACATGTAGGAAAAGTCCCCTTATGTTCTTTTATTTGATGTCGGCTGCCCAACAAAATAGGGGGAAGTGCCTTGGTGTGTGTGTATATACATATATATATATATATATATATATATATATATATATATATATATACATACATATATATATATATATATATATATATATATATATATATATATATATATATATATATATATTAATAATTCTGTGAGCAATTCTTACACCAGAGCCACTCCCTAAATTCATAGCTCAGTCAAGCTCATCTGCTTTCCTGTCTGAATATTCTAAATAATGTAATCTCTACTGGGGCAAAAAGAAGTGTATACCCATTAAAAAGAGAGATGGATCTGTTATAAAAACAGAAGATGAAGAAAGGCAAGGTTGGATGGAATACTTTAGTGAGGTCATGAATAGGAGTTTATGAAGGGAATAATCTGATTAATATACCTGAAACTGAGGAAGTCCTTGTTGTGCCTATGAATGAATTGAGTGTGTTTGAATTCGAAGCTCTCATTAAAAACTAGAGAGAGGGAAAACTCCTAGATACGATGGAATAACTGCTGAAATGATATTGGTCCAAAATGAAGTGACTCCCAGAGTACTTACAATATCATTTTGTAGAATGTGGCATGAATAGGCAAAACCTGATGAATGGGGCTAGGAGTGTTGATGAAAATGACAATAAAATATCTGACAGATTGTTTTAACTACAGAGGCATCACGCTTACTTCAGTTGTCATTAAAATATATAGTATACTTATTCTAGAGAGACTAAAGAGAAAGAGAGAGATAGATGAAAAGCTGAGAGATGAACAACCAGGATTTAGAAAAGGTAGAAGTTTACTGACCAAATTTTAATTTTAAGTCTTGTGGTAGAGCAAAGTGTACAATATAGAAATCTACTTTTGATGGCATATGTGGACTATGAAAGTGCCCTTGATAGTAGAGACGACTGGCGAAATCTAACCGATGCCCTTTGAGTCAGTAGGCGTAGGAGGAGATGATGATGATGATGTGATGATTATATATATATATATATATATATATATATATATATATATATATATATATATATATATATATATATATATATATATATACATATATATAAATATATATATATATATATATATATATATATATATATATATATATAAATATATATATATATATATATATATATATATATATATATATATATATATATATATATATATATATCATTAAACACATAGCCTGTGACTAATAAACAAACGCCAGATTCTCCCATAAAAATAGGAATTATCAATGATGAATTGATGAATTTACCTGTTTTAATAAGTGGCTAATTCCCATTCGAACAAAATTAATTCTTCTCCTAATTCATTCATTCGATGCATGTTTGACTCCTGTCCGTACTTAGTACTCGTAGTCTTCAACAACCAGGAAGTGAAACAATAAAGTTGGTGGAGTGAAAATAGAGTTTCCTGAGAGACCACGACAGGAAATGAGGAGTGTGCGATGAGGAAAGTCTTCATCAGTTTGAAGGGATGAAGTTTTATTTAATGTTCTCCGAATAAATAAAAACTTTAATTGGAATTCCTAAAGATTTAAAGAGATAAAACTACTTCATTTAACTTTTGGTAATCTTGTCTGGGAAAGACATAAATCTAATTCCAATTGTCATTATAAAAGAAGTTTTTAAATTCTTGTCATAAAATGTCCATATTATAAGTCATGTAAATGTTATAAATTGCTTTAATGATTAAAATTGTCATTGCTATTTTCTACACATTGAATATTCTAACACTGATTTAATTAAAGGCTAAAATATCTATACATCTCTGGAATACTACATAATATTATATCATCCTCATCCTCATCTCCTCCTACGCCTATTGATGCAAATGGCCTCAATTAATAGGATTCATTGGCTAGATTCATCAAAGGATAGCCAATTCCTTGTGATGCACATTGCCTATCTAACTAAGGCAAGTGATCCCTGCTGGTCCTTACTAATTCCATTAAGATCATCCGCCAGGCATCAGTAGAAGCCGAACAGACATCATGTCTATCGTCTTAAACCCTATCCGTCACCCTGCTGCCAGGGACTTCAAGATTTGGTGGGCCATTTCCTCCACATCCAAAGTTCTCTTTACTCCTCTAAGCTGCTCATCCACTTATATAACCGTTGGCAAACATGTATTGTATAGATATACCGCCTAGCACGCCTTCAAATATCATATCATACGAAAGCAATACCGACATTACATATCACGACAGATATGATATCCCCTAGTA
The DNA here is from genome assembly GCF_036898095.1 of Palaemon carinicauda. NCBI lineage: Eukaryota > Metazoa > Arthropoda > Malacostraca > Decapoda > Palaemonidae > Palaemon > Palaemon carinicauda. Next base: position 25,738,465 of record NC_090735.1, read on the forward strand.
ATATGAAGTCGACCATTATCTCCGGTTATACAGAAAGAGAAATAAGATAAACGAAATAATGACCTTTTCGCTGACCCGAGGCAAGCAGAACTGCCGTGACCTCCAGGGAATCCTTCTCGTGGTTTATGGCCAGGGTCGAATGGATGCAATTTCTCCACAAATATAACACGGTCAGTGTCCACTACGATTATTTGTTTTTCTCTGGCAGAGTTATTGAGGATATTTCATTTTCTAATAGTGAATGTAGGCATACATATCAGTATCTTGTATGTATGTATGTATGTAGGTATGTGTAAATATATATGCGCACATATGTATAGACACACACACACACACACACACATATATATATATATATATATATATATATATATATATATATATATATATATTTGGGCTCAAGCCATGTCGTCCTGATGGAAGTTCCTAAGGTAGCTTCTAAAGGATATATTATATACTACAGTGATATTCTCAGAGAATTACCCTTCGGGTTCCAGAATTCTAACTCCTGGAGCGAATATCCTTAGATTTCCTCAAGGATGTCGCGTATATCAGAGGACGTATTCTTGACACGTCACATAGCAATCTTCGCCACGAACAGTATTAACGCTTTGAGGGGGGGGGACGTGGCAAAAGAATGTAAGGGGGCTGTAACAAGGTTACCCCCGTTCCCGTACTACTATTGACAAACACCCCAGCGCCATTGCCAGGATGGCGGACATTCCTGATTTTGTAGCGATTTCGCTTAGTGGTGTTCCCTGTTGACCTAACTTTTCGATCGATTTTCAAGGATTTATTATGCATTCTCCGATTTCTTTCGCCTTCGGAAAGTTGAGTATTGGGTCTTTACAATGAATAGTTTTTTAGCTTCCTTTTCACAGTGAAATTTGAGTAATTTATTGTGTTTAGAGCTAGCCTGTACCGGAGGCGCTATGAGCGCTCTCGTTCGTTGGGCATGTTATTTAGTTAGCAGAACGACCTCCTGGTTTTTAAATAGCTTCATATTTCATTAATTAATTATTTTATTATGTAGCTATTTAGGCAATATATTCTTGTAAAGATATTTACATTGTGCATATTTTTCCTTTCCATGTCGATCGTATAGTTAGAGTCTCGGTGAGTGAGGTAACCGAGATCTTGTCTCGCCTAGGTTTCTATCCTAGGCGTGTTATTATACGTTAGACACTCCCCGGTTACCCTTGTGTACGGTGATTTCAATTAGGCACAGATAGATATCTCTTTTAATTGGATGAACTTTACCCCTCTCAAAAAGGGAGTTTAAGGGTAATCCTTCTTCCCTCTGAGCGTAGCCTCTGGCTACAGCCGTAGCGGGTCGGCCTTGAATTTTTTATTCAGGCATGACTTTCCTACGGTTTTTCTGGCCTTCCTCCGTAACCGCAGATGCAGGTTTTTGGGGTTTTGGCCAGAATCTTAGAGTTTTTAGTCTGTGGTCGGTAGCTACCTGGCAAGTTGAATAGAATTCTTTTGCTACGTTAGGCTACCGACATAGGAGGCTAGACCTCCCTAGGCCACTCCTGAAGGGTCTGTACGATATGACCCTTCTTCCTGTGACCTAGCAGACTATTCCTGTGTTAGTGGACCCTAGGCTGAGGAATAGATTCTTCTTATGCTTAGGGGACACTAGCACTTCAACCCCGTTTCCTTTCCTTTCAAGGTGGTGGCAAGGGTGCTACCAACCTCTTATTTGTATTAATCTATCCCTAGGCTAAGGAATAGAATTATCTAGCCGCCTGGGATATTTCTAATACAGGAACGGAGTTGTTAGGTGGGGCAGGACAGGCTAAGGCCGGCTCCTGCTGTACCTTTCTCAGGACCCTCTTTCCCTTCCCTTCTATCCCTTTATGTTGGCGATCCTGGCAACCTTACTGTTACCGGTGGGTTGCCGGGATCAACCAGAGTCCCCCTGTTTCAGTTGATAGCTGCCGGCCAGCAGTCTTAACATCTGTCAGCCGGCAGTAATGACAGCTGTGAGCTGCCGGCCATATTTGTTGCCGGCCGGCAGTAAAGACTACTGCTGGCCAGCAGTAGAGACTGCTGCCGGCCTGCAATCATGGCTGCTGCCGGCCGGCAGTCATGGTGACTGCTGGCAGGCAACTAGGGCAGATGCCTTCCGGCAGCTGCTGGCCATGTTGGCTGTAAGTGGGAAGTCCCTTCTGTTTATAAAGGTTCTTCAGTTCTTTCTTGAACTTCTAGCTACAGTGGCTACTGCCGGGGTGCTGCCTACCAGGCCGGCACAGAATGGGTCCTGCTCAACCGGCAGCACGCCGACTGTACTAGTACTGGCCAGCGGTGCCGGCCGGCAAGGTTTAGACAGATCCTTGCCGGCGTCAGTACTGTAGCTGGATGGAAGCTTGAATTTTATATTCTCCCCTTCCATTTGAACCTTCTTTCTGGAGAAGGTAGTAATAGTAGACTTTTACATCCCTTTTACTGTATATATATACAGTATTAGGTAGCCTGTTCTCCATGCTATCTCTTTTTCTTTTAGCTAGCAGGTTAGATGTGCTATGCTGACGACATGCTGGCTGTACTACAGTATATGTTTATACAGGTAGTTAGTATTTTACAGTATAGGATATACTGTAAATAGAAAGCTTCTGTATATTTTATGCTAGTGGTGCTTTTCCAATATATTTGAAAATCCTACCCAAATATTTGTGTAACCCAATCTCATATTGAAAGAATTTAATTCTTCAATATTCTGATTAGTAATAAGTCTTCAGATTACCCTGCAATATTGAAATTTTAACGACTGGAGATTACACTCCTAACCCTTAAAGGGCAGAGCCCTTATCCTCGAGTCCCCATGATTAGGAAACTCTATGTTTTAATTTTGTAAGGGGGGTCACAGCAACTAAGTTGGGTGGGATATATACAAATATATGTTTTCCTTTCCATACTATATATAATTATACAGTAGCCAGTATATTGCAATATAGTGCATACTACAAATAGAAAACTACGATATGATTATACAATAACTATTTCTAGCATATCTTGGGTATCCTCATGTGAGCTTATGCTGCAGCCGCTCTTACACTGAAGGAATAGTGTTTCTTCGTTAAGCTGACTGAGAAATCGGTCTACCATACCCCACAGTATTTAGTATGAAAGGGACAATGAAGTATACACTTCCCTATCCCTAGGGGTTAGAAAACCCCTTTTTCAGTTGGAATTCCCTCGAAAGGAAATTCCTATCACTTAATACTGAGGGGAGGTACCAGCATTTGCTTGCAAGGGATACACAAGTATGTGTCTCCTACTATCCCTTTATAGCTTGCTATCCTAAGCTATTCTGTCAGATATGACTTTTGACTTATTGATTATCAGTGAGTTAATCAATCATATACTCATTTTTTTTTTCCTTTCTTTACAGGAGGAACGCCAGATGTCATGTGTTGCAGTCTTCTGCAAAACTAAGAGTAAGTTTTTTTACGGACAAAATGCATGCAGGTTTCATGCCCCCTGCAATCTTATTTCCGGTCACCTGCAGTATTGGAACCCGCAGGCCTGCAAAGTATGTCGAGCCCTATTATCCGAAGGTTTCAAGAATCCCAAGTCGGTGGAAACTAAGGATGCAGCTCATTTCAAATTACGCAACTGGGTGAGAGGCTTTCAGAAAATCTCTCCGGGACCTTACCTGCCTAATGAAAAGATGAGTAGATTACTATTTCCAACAGCGAGTAAGGAAATAGTGGTACCCCAGACACGAGGTACGTTTCCCGATGGCTAGATAACCTTCGGGAAGGAGGTCAAAAAGCGCCCACGGGAAGAAGGGGAGAATGTCGGGTTGGAATTATCTCTGTCCCAACAGGCTCATGAGCCAACGACATCGATATCTCCGCCTTCTATCCCTCTTTTAGATGGGATGAACCAGTTATGGGCCCAAGACAAGAATCTAATAGAAAATTTGTGCAAACAGAGCACAAAGCAGGATGCGAAATACAAGGTTGAGCTTGGCAAAGCTCCACCTGTCGCTCCTAAAGGGTCGTACAAAAGACTCATAGATCAAGACCTTCTGACAAGCTCCACAACCAATCCCTGGAGGTTTGCGGAGCAAATGTCGATTTTAAATGGCAAACTCTACATCTCGGAGAAGATGGGTGCTGTTCCTTTGGACAAAATCAAGTTCTGGCCAAGCTTTGACGCTTTCCCGAACTGTTTCATTAGACTGAAGGATGAACTAGCATCAGGAAAAGGAACGGAATCAAAGAAGGTTATGATTCTCGACAATGATAAAGCACAGGCTATCCTATCAAGCTGCATAGAAAAGGCGGGTTACTCGGTGTCGAAGGTATCCACACCGGGTAACAAGCACTCTTCCTTCCTTGCTCCTGCTTCAATTTCCTTCCCCTTTACGGAGAAGGCTTTCAAATATGTCACTGAGGCAATAGAGACAGGTAAACCGTGTCCTACACTCAAAGAGTGCGAGCTTCTGTCACTAGCATTTCCCAGACAGGAGAAGAACTGGAAGGAGGCCCATTTCACCTTTTCAGTAGGAAGACTTGAGGCGGATATCGCCAGTCGACAATTTAAGGAAAATCTTCCAAAATTATCTGAGTTTCTCTTACAGGGCGAACAAGAAACAAAGAGACTTGCAGCTTCCTTATCTCTACAGAACTACATAGAGTTCTGTTCGGCTCATCAAGATACCCCAGAAATACTTAAGGTTTTAGCCAAAATTCATATGGCTACTTTGGTAAAAGACCTTTATGCCTTTATAAAGTAAGGACAAGTGGTAACAGCGATTACAGGATAGTTAAGGACAACTGGTAACAGCGCGTATAGGATAGGTAAG
>NC_090735.1:25748283-25770783 GCF_036898095.1 Palaemon carinicauda
TGTGTGTGTATATATATATATATATATATATATATATATATATATATATATATATATATATATATATATATATATATATATATATATGCATGTGTATCCCAGGCAGTTAGGAAGAAATCGCAGTCTACTGGGGTTAAGAAAAAAGGCCTTGGTATAGCCTGCGTCCTAATCCCTTTATTCAAACTTAGAATCTGGATACCTCTGAAAGGCAAAAACACCACAACCCCTCTCCCCCTATTCAGATTGCAATAATATATATATATATATATATATATATATATATATATATATATATATATATATATATATATATACATATATATATATATATATATATATATATATATATATATATATATATATATATATATATATATATGTATATATTTAAAAGTAGAATATAAACTGAAGTCTGTTGATGAAATTCTTGAAATTCGCTGTTAAAACTCATATTCTCTTATCACCAGATTGAATCCTACCGTAAAAACCATATAATTCCTCCAAACTAATGACGGCGGGTCTAGGAATGTCCCGGCCATGGTTCGCACAAACCTAATGCTTCCTTCGATCCATTTCGAGGTTTAATCAAGAAGCGAAGAATATCAAGCGCGACTACAAAGTGGCCAATTGCGAGAGAATGATCCTATTCCAGCGAGCCAATAAGGAGTCCTGGCAAGGGTTGACGGGAGGAATAACATTCCAGTTCCTAGGGCCTTCAACTCCCGGAGTTCGGGGTGCTCACCTCAAAAAGGGCTCTTCCAATCGTCTCGACATTTTCCACTTAACATTTGCGAGCGGGAGAGTTGCTCAGAAGGTTTGACATTTGGGTGAGGACAGATCGGAAGCCCCTGATTCTTAATTCATTTTAAAGGAACGTGATATATGTACAATATTGTATCCGATCATTAGGTGTTCCTGTGAATCTTACTTACGATACTGGATTTACATATCGGTATATATATATATATATATATATATATATATATATATATATATATATATATATATATATATATATATATATATATACATAACGGATTTTGAGTGAAGCGAAAAATCTATTTTTAGGTGAGATGGCCATGTCGTCCTGATGGAAGGTTCCTTCAGTAGCTTCCTTAGGGTATATATGACTACAGTAGATATTCCCAGAGAATTAAACTAAAGGTTTCACAGAATTCTAACTTCTGGCACGAGTAGCCTAAAGGTTTCCCTCTAGGATATCGTATATCAACAGGAGACGCATGCATTAACAAGCCACATGGCTATCTACACCCCACATAGCGTTTACGCTTCGAGGGGGAAAGGTGGCGAGATAACTGAGGAGCCGCTCCAAAGTTACCCTCCTTCGTTGCTGTTACAGTACTCGCAACGTAAACAAACAGCGGCCGTAGCTGTCCACCATACTGTGTGACGTCACGTCCGTCCTCATTCCTACTCCTGTAGCTTTCTACAACAGTTGGTTTTTCCCAGTGATCACAATTTATCTTTTGCATCCTTCGCCATGTCGCAACCTTCAGCCTGGCCTTCTTCTGGAAAGTTGAGTACCAGGTTCTTGTATTGTTTAAATCAGCTCTGGCCATAATGTAACGATTTTTTACCCTTAAATCTTGTGTTTTGTGGCAGAGCTGTGCCTTGCCCGGAGGCGCCATTTTATGACGCCGCTGTTCGCCTCGCATCCTTTATTTAGTTAGCCAGAACAGCCCTCCCGGTCTTATAACTAATTAATATCATTAGTTATTCAGTCTTCATTGCTAGGAATTAGTTATATTATGCCGATGGTATTCTTCGGCTTTCTTAGTTAGCCGACTTCATGCTAGACTTCTAGCCTAGCCTAGGCCGCAGCCTAGTGTTCATGTTTACTTCTGCATGATATAATAAGTGTTCCTAGTGTTAATATTAATGAAGATATAGGCATTCTTAAACATATACAAGATTCAGTGTTGCACATGTAATTTCGCCTTCTAGGGACCATACAAGGGACCGTGCCTGGTCCATCCATGTCACACTCCCCTAACCCAACGTTGGGGCCTTTGTATGCTTCCTTATCTCCCCCGTTACCTTCAGGTAACCTGCCTCTGGGTAGCTTTGCTATATCTTTGCCCCCTTACCCGGAATAATTTTTGGGTAGGTTAGGCTAGATCGTTCTTCCCTCTTCCCTACCATAGTATATGGGGCGACCTCGGACAGAACCCCAGAGTACCTATCGTTCATCCCAGTCCACCTTTAGGGAACGCATTTCCCTTAAGGTACCGACTGAGACTGGAGGTGGAAGGACTCTGCCCTTCCCTCTAGACTGCACTAGGTTGGGACACGTCCCTTCATCCCTGTAGCCTAGCGATATGTCTTCCCAGCCCTCCCTAATCTAGGAGAAGACTCTCCTGGTTTAGGTTAGGCTTTGGGGGATTCTGTTTTATTATAGTTTAGGACAGTACACCAGTGCTGTGCCTACTCTGAGCTAACCTCCCCTGGGGTTGGAGAGCGTTTCTCTCCTTCCTGGGTAGTCTAGCACCTAGCAGACATATATATATATATATATATATATATATATATATATATATATATATATATATATATATATATATATATATATATATATACATATATATATATATATATATATATATATATATATATATATATATATATATATACATATATATATATATATATATATATATATATATATATATATATATATATCACACGTGAGTGTGTGTTTTTATATATGAATGAATAAATCTATCTATCTATCCACTATTTTACATAAAAATCTTTCATTTTTGAGAGATGTATTTAATTCTGGTTTAAATATTTTATTTGTTCAATATCAAGCTATTAAGGTTTTTTCTTTTTCTAATTTCTTAATTTCTTTTTATGTTTTAAAAATGTCTATGAAATATTGGCCAAAGGAGAAAGTTTCTTTCTTTATTCTTATTATTTTGTTAAATCGTCGTTATAGTTTGTAGAGAACTTCCAATTATTTTATGAAGAATATTTTTTTTTTCATGTTTATCAATTAACAGATTTTTGTAACTAAAATTTATCCACTTCTATTGGGTGATCAAAATCACAAAAACTTATATCCTCAATAATTAAATCTATATGATTATTATGTAAATAATATCTCAATTAATTGTTCCACTTAATACATACTCGACATCTACAGTTTTGGGTTGAACATAATTGCAATTAGCGGGCCATGGCACTTAACCCTCGAGTTATAATATAATCTATTTTTTATAACCGTAATTACCATGATACAAAATACAAAGGAGAGGGAGGGTTATGTCACGCACACTTACAATGACCTAACGTTTAACTTTAAATAATTTTTAAGTTTATTGGTTTTGTAATTTTCTATTTATATCTAAAGAAATTATATACGATAAAAATATTCTGAGTATACGTTAAATACATTTCATCGATTTTGAAAAGATATTTCCATCTCAAACAAATTCTTTTCAGTAGTTTAAGTAGCATGAGAACTGAGCATATTATACGGCAGCTTTACTAACTCATTATTATTTAATTTTATTTTATTTTTGCGGTTAAATTAGAGTGGCTGTACTTAACCAAGATACACATACACAAGCATATATACATGCATACATACATATACACACTAGCATATATATATATATATATATATATATATATATATATATATATATATATATATATATATATATATATATATATATATATATATATATGTAGGAGTGGGTGACTAGTGTTTTTTTTTTACGTGTGTTTATGTGTATGCAAATGAGTGTACACTTCTTTTTATAACATATAAATATTGATATCTCAACTGCAAATCCATATTAATTTCTAAAACAATTTCTTAATCAATAAAGTAAAATTAAAAAGAGCTAGTGCGATTGTACAAAATGTTACTGTCCAATAATTTTGGTAATATACCTCAATGATTAGTATAAGTGATAAATTTTAGTGAATCAACTCTATTCCCAACTAACACTTTACATCATGTCATCATTATGTTGGGTTATAGTTAATCTGAGTTATTTACAGTACCTATGACTTTTTAACAACAACAACAACAACAAAAAATGCAGCCATTTCTAGTCCATTATAGGTCAAAGGGCTCAAACGTGTCCTTTTTCATGCCTGTGGTTTATATACCTAACCCTAAACCATAAAATAAAGCATAAATACTGAAATAGCAAATCGAATACATTTTGACCAGTTAGTCTTTTGAAAACGTACAAATGTCCACATTTTAATCAACACGTCAGCCATTCGGATTTGAAAATATACAAATACAAAATCACAATTCTTTTTTTACCTAATTTAGAAAAAATGAAAACGTGTTTGATTAAGTCCTTTCAAAGAGCAGCATCAAAGACTAACCAATTGGTTAAATAAAATGCAAAATTTATCATCAAAGAATACTGGATCTCACTTCTAATTTGCGTTGGATATCATATGGCAGTGATTGAAAAAACTAAGAAAATAGGATATATTTCTTTGTAATCGTTCGAAAAGTCTGATTTCAAAAATTTTCTTAAAGTTTATTTTAAAAAACCCTTATTCGGCGTTATCGTATCATTTACTGAAGAGAAACATGGTAGTATTTTTGGGTATATTATATCATACAGACACGCATATATATATATATATATATATATATATATATATATATATATATATATATATATATATATATATATATAAATATATAAATTATAATTATATATACATATATCTATCTATCTATCTATATATATATATATATATATATATATATATATATATATATATATATATATATATATATATATATATATATACATAAATGAATTTTCATCTCATACTGGGATCGAACCCTAGCTTCAAGCTACCTTGCCCTTTATTTGAAGGGGCTAGAGTTCGATCCTAGTATGAGATTAATTTATATATATATATATATATATATATATATATATATATATATATATATATATATATATATATATATATATATATATATATATATATATATATATATATATATATATATATATATATATATATATATATATATATATACATACTGCATATATATAATGACTATACATTATCAACTAAAAATAAGCAATGATATTGAAAGAACTGTAAAAGAAACTAAGTTTTTGTGGGAAGTCTGCCAATTCGTCTCATGCCATGAAACATCTCTAAACCCTTTGGCAGATAATGAGCACTTATAAAAATTTCAAACAATGTTACTGGGAGTGATTTACCAAAGGTTATTTAACTAGTTAAGGGAACCAATAGTTAGGCTAGTTAAGTAAACTTCATACCAATGATCGAAGATAACCTTTTGTCATTCCATTTGATCTAGAGAGAGACTTCATAAATAGCTTTTAAACCGATATACCTGCAATGAAAGTGAGTAACTCATAATTTTTCAGGATGAACTATATGTTTTGTGTAAAACATTAGTTATGTTTATTTCCCGAGAATTAGTAAGGGGACGTTCTTGATTTAACTGTTCAAGGGATTGTCACACAAGAATTTGGTCTGTTGCATAGAAAGGAGAAAACTTTTCATTGCTATAAAGGTACACAGCGTAGTCATAAGTGTAATAGTTAGCGATGAATTAAAGTAAAATATCGGAAAATGCAGGTTTCATAAGAGACGAAAATTACTAGGAGGTTTCATCTAGCTAAAGTATAAGATAAAAAAAAAATTGAATATTGAAACTGTTTCAATTTTGTTTTTAAGAGACTGAAACGGAGCCCTTGGGGGTAAAAAGCCTTTTTCTTTTCTCCTGAAGCGTTTTTCCTTATGATAGTCCTTATCTTTGCCATTGTCATATACTTATTCATGTTACCACGGCCTTCTATAGCTAATAGCTAATATGATCACCTTTATCTTCTGAGTAGATTACTGAATGCGAAGTACTTTTATTCCGACTTCCTACGCTATTCCCAAGAGACTGCTCTAACCTTGGCACTTAAGCCATATCGGATATTGCATTACTCCAAGTAAGCCTATCGGGTTTTGGCATAAGAGAGAAACTGACTAGACATTTATTTCTTTAAAAGATGCCAGGAGTCTGGGTAGCTGAAAACCTTTTTCTTCATCCTTACAATTTCTTTTCTTGCATAGTCAAGTTTAGCGTCCTTGCCTGGCGATTGCCAGACTGGGTTTCAAGTCCCACTCAAAATCGTTAGTTCCTTTGGTCGCTACAATCACACTATCCTTGTGAGCTAAGGAAGGGGGGTTTAGAGGAGCCTATAGTTCTATCTGCTGAGTCATCAGCAGCCATTGCCTGGCCCTCCTTGGTCCTACCTTGGGAGGAGAGGGGGCTTGGGCCCTGATTATAAGTAATATGATCAGTCTCCAGGGTATTGTCTTGCTTGATAGGGCAATGTCAATGTCCCTTGCCTCTGCAATTTATGAGCGGCCTTTAAAACCTTTAATGTATGGTTTATATTTACCTGTTACCAAGATTGCCTGTGGACTCTGATAAAAGATATTTTTTCTTATCTTTAACGCGATTCATAAAATATTCATAGTGGTGGTTAAATGGGATACTTTATTATTTCCCCTATTTGAAAAAAAAAATATATTTTACCCTTAAAGAGGACGAAGTAATAAATATTTAATCTAAGGAGCCAAGACATTATGGCATCTTTCTTTTAAGCACATTTTCTTCCCCTTCAATTTATTTGAGATTAAAATCACTTTCTATGCTTATGAATGTATCATTAATTTGCTTTTTATTATTAAGCTCCTATCATTCCCTCTTCTCTATATTCATAATTAATGAAGTTGTTTAAATTTTTACTTGTTTCTACTAAGCATTTGCACATACTAAGTTATAATTTTGATAAAGTTAAATACATACATTTATTTCCCACTATACGCCTAAGTTCCGTAAAGAACTCTCGCCTTCTTTCTGAGTGGATTGGTGGAAAGATGCCCCATGGAACTAGCAAACCTGTGTGAAGCGCTATATCACTCAAGACGAGGCCCTTCCCTCAACTAATTGCCAATTGCATATTTCTATTTGCATTTTTTTCACTTATTTACTTCTAAATGTTATCTGTTTACAAAGAATCAATATTTCTTACATAATCGCATGATGTATGTATAATTTGTTATTTGTTGTTTATCATCATCAAATATAAATAAACAAATACAAAAAATTCCTGATAAAAAAGAACATGAAAAATCTAAGAAGTCCCTGATAGAAAAAAACATATATATAAAACATATATATAAATCATTTAAAAAGTCCCTGATAGAAAATAAAAATGCACCTCAGAACAACAAACATGAAAGAAATTTCGTCATATAAAAATCTTTACATATCCGCTTATCAAGCCCTAGTTTATTTCATATTACATACTTCAATTTACAATTTTCGCATTTACCAAAAGGAACTCAGGTAATAACATACCCAGCGTAAAATCAACTTTACTTTCAACTTTATTTTGAAAAATAATTACACAAACATACACTCGACTCTCATGAAATATTTTGTCAAAACTTATAAATATGCGATAGCATTTTTAGCTTCAATACAAAACGAGTATACCAATAAATCTCTTTTTTACAGCGAGAAGTGATTCTGAGTAAATATAAGTATCATTTCGAAAGTAAGTATTCAATGCCAAATCAATTTCCAAACGGTTTAAAAAGAAACGTCAAAGCTTGTTTACATTACTGTATGAACAGGAATATCTATATTTTTATGTATTTATTTGTTTATAAACATGCATTCCTTCCATTCAAACCAAATGGAAATGAAGCGAGACGAGCCATCGAATATAATCAATATTCCATTATGGATATAAGTCAGAAACAGTCTCTTTCCTCAGAAAGGACTCTTCTCCCAAATTCCCATTAAATCTAGGTCTCCCAATTCCTTTCAGTCAGCAGGGAAAGTTCCCTAACTTCTCAGGGGAAGATCAAGTGGAGGATTTGGTTTTCAGACTCTGTCCTCATAAGGATTCATCCCAACTTCCACTTCCTTCGGAAACTTCGTAAGTAATTTGGCTATAAATTTCAATCCAAAGTTGAGGGATAATGTTAGCTTCAAGTGGAGACATAATAGATTAATTTCAGGAGAGGAAAGTGACAAATGGGTTCAAGAGGAAAGTTTTAAAAATAGATGTAATAAAAAATCTTACTTGTGAAAGAATAAAATATATAAAAAACAAGGAAAATTGGAGTTTATCATAATGCAATTTAATCTCTAGATATTATAAATTAGAATCCTAATAATATAATTACAAAAGCCAGTATTTCACATGAATTGCTAAATTGGAATTTTCCTGTTAAAATGAATCAGTTTTAAGAAAAAATATAGCATCAAATGAAATGTAACTAATAACTATAATCAAGGTATCAAAGATACGTAAAAAAGCTGAGCAATTGGCGATATGCTGTTTAATCAATCTGTCTGAAATTCCCAACTCTCTCTCTCTCTATCTCTCTCTCTCTCTCTCTCTCTCTCTCTCTCTCTCTCTCTCTCTCTCTCTCTCTCTCTCTCTCTCATATCTTCATTGCGTGTTTCCAATTTAATTTGTAATAGACTTTGACTATAATTAAATTTCAACTTTTAGTAACTGGAAAAACTGATGATTTATCAAATTCACATCACTTAAAGGTGCACGCAAATTTAGCACATTAAAATACTATTAATAGATTTACGATTTTGAAACTGCAAATCGCAAACGTAATTATAATAGTTACTTGCTATATTCGACTAAGCTATCCTTAAGTCAGCCTGTAAACGCTATAAGGTATTTGAAATTATTATAGACATGACTCTGGAGAAATTAGTTCATCATAATTATTTGCATTTCAGCTGAGAAGTAATATATAGTATCCGGATGGAATACGTATGTGCATGTGTACGTCGTATACAAAGTAAAATACGTACATATGTGTAGACACACATATACACGTAGACGCGATTATAGCTGTTTCTAAACTTCAGTTAACAAGTTCTGGATTCGTATATGTATGTCCGTGGTCCTGCAAACATTTTCTCTTTTTAACACAAGATGTGTCGCTATTTTGGTTCAGATCCCCCCCTCCCTTCCTTTTCAAGGTATTAATTTGAAAAGAATATTAGGTTATCCATTTTAGTGTAATTGCATTTCATATATATATACATACATATATATATATATATATATATATATATATATATATATATATATATATATATATATATATATATATATATATATATATATATATATATATATATATATATATATATATATATATATATAAATATATATATATATATATATATATATATATATATATATATATATATATATATATACACTTATTTACATATACTATATATACACACACACACACATATATATATATATATATATATATATATATATATATATATATATATATATATATATATATATATATATATATTTATATACACGCACACAAAGTATATACAGTATAGAGTTGTACAACCTCCACGCAGTACCGGTGGGAGTTTGAAACCTGAGAGGAAAATAAAAGTGGAAAATACTTGGAATCGAGAATTTTGACCACAGAAATAAGTCTAAAATCAGAACCTTAAACATCACCAACTTGAAGGGATTAAAACATTGGTTCTTCAATAGGGTTGTAAGTTTTTTCTACCTTTATTAATACTTTTATAATCTTTCAGGAAAATTAATCAAACATCTGCAGCAACGTGCTATATATATATATATATATATATATATATATATATATATATATATATATATATATATATATATATATATATATATATATATATATATATATATATATGAATATATATAAACATATAAACATAAATATATTCTATTTTAAAACTGTACATGTTTGGTAATGTTAAAAACACCCTAGTAGGTTTCTTGTTTGTATTTTAAACAATGTTAGTAATCTAACTGCGTTTGTTTGTGTTTTGTATAAACAAACTATGAATGTTTTATTACGCGCTGAATTTTACTTATTGTAGCACTAGAGCACTCAGATACATTCTGCCTTCATATTTATTTAAACAAAAGTAACACTTTCTTTCTTTTGGGGAACAAAATAATAAGAGATTAATAAGGATTGATGTAAAAGTATCAAGGGGATAGAATACATAACTTTTATTGCAAAATATTGAACATTTCTGCTTATGAAAGTAAAACAGAAAACGTAAAGAACAACAAAGAAGAATATTTCTCAGCAATCTGTATTCTCTGATGAGATCTTGGAAATTTAATATGTAATTTAAGCTTCATTTAATCATATTCATAAGTATTAGATATATAAAATTTTGAGTATTTAAACACGATTTGGTAGTTTACACACGTCTTTATATATATATATATATATATATATATATATATATATATATATATATATATATATATATATATATGCATATATATATATATATATATATATATATATATATATATATATATATATATATATATATATATATGGGTGTGTATGTGTCCAAGCAGTTAGGAAGAAATCCAAGGGTCTACTGGGGTCAAGAGGAAGGCCTTCGTATGGCCTGCAACCTCATCCCTTTATTCGAAACTGGAATCTGGAGACCTCTGACCACCCACCACACCACAACCCCCCCCCCCCCTCTCTCTCTCTCTTTTCCAAGTCATGATAATATAAAAAAGTACAATATAAACTGTATTCTGTTTATGAAATTCTTGAAATTCGCTGTTAAAACTTCTTTATATCGTCTTATCGTCAGACTGAATCCTGCCATAAAATCCATATAATTCCTCCAAACTGTTGACTGCGGGTCTAGGAATATCCCGGCCATGGTTCGCACAAACCTAATGCTTCCTCCGACCCATTTCGAGGTTTAATCAAGAACCGGAGAATATCAAGAGCGACTACAAAGTGGCCAAATGCGAGAGAATGATCCTATTACAGCGACCCAATAAGGAGTCCTGGCAAGGGCTGACGGGAGGAATAACATTCCAGCTCCAAGGGCGTTCAACTCCCGGAGTTCGGGGTCCTAACCTCAAAAGGGCTCTTCCAATCGTCTCGACATTTTCCACTTAACGTTTGCGACTGGAGAGAATTGCTCGGAACGTTTGACATTTGGGTGAGGGCAGATCGGAAGCCCCTGATTCTTAATTCATTTTAAAGGTACTGTGATATTTGGACAATATTGCATCTGATCATCATGTGATCATGGGAATCTTACGTATGATACTGTATATGCATAACGGTGTATATACAACAATATATATATATATATATATATATATATATATATATATATATATATATATATATATATATATATATATATATAAATATATATGTATATATGTATATATATATATATATATATATATATGTATATATATATATATATATATATATATATATATATATATATATATATATATATATATATATATATATGTTTATATGCGTTTAATTATATTCATATATGTGCATAGATTTATATATATGAGTGAATAAATCTATCTATATATCCATCCATCTATCTATCTATCTATCTATCTATCTATATATATATATATATATATATATATATATATATATATATATATATATATACATGTGTGTGTATGAATATAATATGCATGTGTGTAAGAAAGTCACATATGACATACAAAAGGGCAAAACCACAGATATTCACGATCACTTTATCAAAATTGAACCTTGACGTTTGCAACGTATTCCTTCAAAAATCCAGACCTTCTTGAAGATATTTGAAAATTTAAAGAATAATAAAGGTATAATACTATTTTACATAAAACTCTTACCTCATACAAATATTTCCACTTTTAAAGATGTATCTAATCCAGGTTTAAATATAATATCTGTTTAATATCAAGCCTTCGAGAGATTTTTTTTCAAATTTCTTAATTCAATGGGTTTTCATGTTTTAGAAATGTCCAAGAAATATCGGCCAAAGGAGAATGTTCCCTTCTTTTTTTAATTATTATTTTGTTAAACCATCGTTATAGTTTGTGGAGAACTTCCAATAATTTTATTAAGAATAGATTCAAATAATTAAATCTATATGATTATTATGTAAATAATATCTCATTTAATTGTTCCACTTAATACATCTATTGGGTTGAACGTAATTGCAATTAGCGAGTCATGGTACTTAACCCTCGAGTTATATTATAATCTATTTTTTTATAACCGTAATTATTATGATATAAAATACGAAAGAGAAGGAGGGTAATGTCACGCACAGTTTCAATGACCTAACTTTTAACTTTAAATAATTTTCTGTTTATTTGCAGACACTTTAATTTAACTGTAAAAATGAAGTCAAACTGAATAATAATGAGTTAGCAAAACTGCCTTATAATATGCTCAGTTCTTATGCTACTAACACTACTGAAAAGAATTTGTTTGAGATTGAGATATCTTCTCAAAATCGATGAAATGTTTTTAACATATACTAAGAATATTTATATATATTTGCTATAAGCCCAGGGGCTCCAATAGGGAAAAATAGCCCAGTGAGGAAAGGAAATAAGGAAGTAAATAAATGATGAGAACAAATTAACAATAAATCATTCTAAAAAAAAGTAACAACGTCAAAACAGATAAGTCATATATAAAATATTAACAACGTCAAAAACATAAGTCATATATAAACTATAAAAAGATTCATGTCAGCCTAGTCAACATAAAAACATTTACTCCTACTTTGAACTTTTGAAGTTCTTCTGATTCAACTACCCGATTAGGAAGATCATTCCACAACTTGGCGTAAATGAATAAGTAATAGTTTCTTTGCGTACATCGCGGCAATTCGCGTCATCGGATCACTTATGGCAATAAATATTTTCACGCGTCATTACGTCATCGTATCACCAGACGGTTAAGATTTGGTGGATGAATAGATATCAGGTCAGGAATGGAATTTTGTATTGAGAGCAAGATGAGTGATATGATTATGAATTTAAATGCACTGGTTAAATTTGACTACCATCTCGCATACACACACACACACACACACACATATATATATATATATATATTATATATATATATATATATATATATATATATATATATATATAATATATATATATATATATATATATATATATATATATATATATATATATATATATTATATATATATATATATATATATATATATATATACATATATATATATGTATGTATATATACATATATATAAATATATATATATATATATATATATATATATATATATATATATATATATATATATATACTGTATATACATACACATATATATATATATATATATATATATATATATATATATATATATATATATATATATATATATGTGTGTGTGTGTGTGTGTGTGTGTTGAGTAGGGGATTCATCATAAAAAGCTTCATTTGTGGATGATAACGGACAAGAGTGCACAATCAAACTCAGCTAATCCCTCGTCAGGCTGGGAGGAGTGAACTGGGGAGTAAGAGCGTTTTCTGTGGGGGTGGGGTCTAAAGTTTGAAAAAGGCTCTGACGGTGGGGTGTCTGATAGGTTGATTTCAAGTCTAAGATCAGATTCCTGAATTCGACAGGTATATTTACAGTGGACTTGAAATGAATTGATATCTCTTGATAGCTCGATTGGTAAAGTCGTCCATGCAGGCATTGTTTCGACTCAGGGAATAGGATCAAATCCTTGCTGGGCCAGAAGCATTTACCATAAATGAATTTCCAGTGAATATACATTCAAAAAAGTAGAATTCGATAATGAATGACATTGTGGTTGATATTTACATTGATTAAAATACCGTGTATCAGTGATACATATCTTTTATGAATAACCATATGTTGCAAACTCACTAATCAGCGGTCATGGTGGAGATGGGTTGTTTTCAAGTCTAAAAACAGATTCCTGAATTCGACAGGTTTATGTACAGTGGACTTAAAATGAACTTATATCTCTGTTGATAGCCCGATTAGTAAAGTCGTCAATGCAGGCATTGTTTCTGCTCAGGACATAGGTTCGAATCCTTGCCCATTCAGAACCATTTATTATAATGAATTTCCAGTGTATATCAATTTCAAAGGGTAGAACTCGATATTAAATATCATTGTATTTGATATTTACATTGAATAAATCTCGTGTATTATTCCATTTATTCAAATAACTTACAAATACCCGTTCCTATCGAATTTGCTCTGCCTTGGGATCTGAAACCATTAGGGAAATTACTTTATGATAAATATTTCTGCCAGACCAAGGACTCGAACCTATGACCGATAGAATTAAGGATAAACATTTGACTGTTTAGACCAGCCTAACATTTATTCCCATTTCTATAGATCATAGGGTATCTGTTGCTTATGTGAAAAAACTTTTTAATACATTGAAAAATATCTCGATTAACCTTTCTTAACTCCAAAAAGAGAAACCTTTATTGGCAATGATTTTTATATTGTTACAAAAAACCTATCTTTGAAATAATCTTTTGTATAGAGAAAAACTTTATTTATATTCTCATTAATCCCGGAGACATAATCATGTATACTTATATTTCCGTCTCTCCAAACGATCATCTTCAAATCTATGACCAACACCAAATTCCTTAAAAACATCACGATCAATATTCGTACAAATAAAAATAAATGTTGACAAACAATTATCATATATCTTTTAATGGCTTAATGCAACATCCACACCTCAACTATATAGATGAACATTGGCTCTTCTTGTTATAGGTTTACTCACCTCTTCTGATTCATTTGCAGAGATCATCAGCATCCCTGACTTGTAAGTAGCCCCTCTCTCTCTCTCTCTCTCTCTCTCTCTCTCTCTCTCTCTCTCTCTCTCTCTCTCTCTCTCTCTCTCTCTCAACGATCTTTCAGAATCGGCATTTATATTCACGATTGGCCTACCATTGATTTAGGAAGACCGTGGCTGTTACTAGTAAAGACAAATATTAATCTTATATATATATTATATACATATATATATATACACACACACAAAAACACACACAAACACACACACTTAATGCATTTATTTAACATATAATGAACCAAGAAACATCTCCAATGACATGCATACATTTACTAATGAAATGATGATAAGGTTTATTTTATAAGTGATTTACACTCTGGGACGCCCTTATTCACAAACACGAATTCTCAGTTGGATGACGTAACACAACCAGGCGTGGCGAAGACACAGAAATGTGACCATTTTCTTTTCATTATTCGATATGTCTATGTTCATTACGCTTATTATGAAAACATCAAATTATACACTAATCATGCAACTTCTGGCATATAACTATTACTCCTTAAATTATTTAAATCTGTAATGAATAATGATATGCTCTATTCAAGGAAATACATTTGGCAGCGCTGTCTCAGACTCGTCTCACCAACCTTAACTATGCTGATGATTGTTACCTTGGTCACTTGTACAGGGACATGACTTAATATCCATGTGTTCTGATGACGAAAGGAAATACCTAACAGTTTCGTAAGTAAACTCAGGTTGCTTCCGATAGCATATGAAAAATTCACAGCATTTTCTGATAAAAATATTCATTCCTAATTAGGAAACAATCGTTGGACAATTCACCAACTACCAATTCTCTGGCCTCTATCTTCTTACCACACTTTTTTGACTCATGTGGTCGTCAAATAATTGACTATATCAGTTTGGAAAAGTTGCCTCTGATGCCATCTATTGTCCGTAAAGTAATACTCGTTAGGATTTAAGGGAGGGAGCTGGAAGGGGGGGGGGGGTCTGTGTTATTATGCCTTTCGGAATTTAACAATATTGTTATTCTACGCAGTTTTTACTAACAACACATGTCATACCTTGAGACATATTAATTATCTTTTCTTTCATAACAGGTAATTGAAAATCAGATTAAGTAACAGTGTAATTACTTGATTGTCTCGCCGGTTTCAGTACATGTGGCATCATCTGGCGACCTCTTGACCCCCAAATGTAATTGAACTAACGATTGTTTGCTGAGGAATTATTTCCATGACATTTATTGTGAAATTTGTAACCTCCTAAGAATTAAGCTGTGGCCAGGCCACAAGGAACATCAAGTTCCCATGCCTCTGTTATATAGCAATTTTGTGGATAAATAACAACAGAAATGAATTAATAAAAAATATAATGAGTGGATGATGGGGATAATTAGCAATTTGGTACTCAACTGGTAAGGCCATCTATTGCCCATGAAAGAAAATCATTGTGTGGACCTTTTTAATCCTTGCATTCTGGAACCTTCCATGACGTCACTTTTATTTGGAACTTAATACAATTGGTACCTGCCACACATATTTTTAAATAATTATCAGTCTATCACCCTTTTCCAATTGGATAAAATCATTCACATGCAGGTTACAAGGGACGTGTGCTGCCATCTTTTGACAAAGACCAGAAACAATCCGATTCTATTCAAATTTCCAGAAGTTTGTGATTACTAAAATATATTTTCATGGGAGTTTTTTTAATCAACGCATCAAAAATCTGTAATTCCAGTAATGCTAATTTTCTTTTGAGTTTTAGGCTCTAAGTTAAGGTAATTATGCGTGAAATAAAGATAATATGTATTACAAAAATATAAAGAGCAGATTCCAATATTCTAAAAGCGAAGAATTGGAACTCAGCCATAGAATTAAAAACCACAAATTTAACCAAAATATATTAATGTTCGTAGTAAATACGTTGTTAACTAATCATAAGCCCAATTATAGATATCAATCCTCTATAAAGCGTCCCTTGATAAATGTAAGAAAAGTTCCCCTTGTTCTTTTATTTAATGTCGGCTACCCAACAAAATAGGGGGAAGTGCCTTGGTGTGTGTGTGTGTGTATATATATATATATATATATATATATATATATATATATATATATATATATATATATATATATATATATATACAGTATATATATATATATATATATATATATATATATATATATATATACAGTATATATATATATATATATATATATATATATATATATATATATATATATATATATATATATATATATACAGTATATATATATATATATATATATATATATATATATATATATATATATATATTGATAATTCTGTGAGCAATTCTTACACCAGAGCCACTCCCTAAATTCATAGCTTTTCAAGCTCATCTGCTTTCCTGTCTAAATATTCTAAATATTGAAATCTCTACTGGGGCAAAAAAGAAGTGTATACCCACTAAAAAGAAAGATGGATCTGTTATAAAAATAGAAGATGAAGAAAGGCAAGGTTGGATGGAATACTTTAGAAAGGTCATGAACAGGAGTTTATGAATGGAATAATCTCATTGATATACCTGAAACTGAGGAAGACCTTGGTATGTCTATGAATGAATTGAGTGTGTTTGAATTCGAAGCTATCATTAAAAAACTAGAGAGAGGGAAAACTCCTAGATACGATGGAATAACTGCTGAAATGATATTGGCCCAAAATGAAGTGACTCCCAGAGTACTTACAACATCATTTTGTAGAATGTGGCATGAAGAGGCAAAACCTGATGAATGGGGCTAGGAGTGTTCATGAAAATGACGATAAAAGAATATAGAAATCTACTTTTCATGGCATATGTGGACTATGAAAGTGCCTTTGATAGTAGGCACCGGCAAATTATATGTTGAGCCCTGCGTTAGCATGGAATTCCTCTTAAACATGTAAATTTGATAAAGTATGTTCATGAGCATAACGGGTGCAAAGTAAATGTTGGTGGAGTCCTATTAAATGAATTTCCAGTGAACAGTGAAGTACTCCAAGGAAATTTGTTGTCACCTATGTTATTTATCCTCCTCATGGATTTTGAAATGCCTACAACAGTTGGGGATGGTGGAAAAGGATTGGACTGAATTGGTAACAGGAAATTAGGAAGGATAGAGTATGCTGATATCGCTGTCCTTATTTGCAGAACACCACATGACTTGCAAAGTTTGCTTACCAGAATGCATGAAACATCACATGAAGTTCGCCTAAGATAAATAGAAGAAAGGCAGAGATGATGAGAACGAAATATGCAATGGAAGATGAAATATCATTGGTAGGAGGAAGGGTTAATGAGGAAGAATCGTTTAAATATTTAGGAACTATGATCTCTAGTACAGGATCTTTACAATTTGAGTTTAATGAAAGATTGAAAGAAGCAAAGCAGACAAATGGGAAGGTTAAGTAAAATGTAGAAATCATTTCACCCGAAATTACAAATAAAAATCCGGCTATTTATCAGTTTAGTGATTTTGATCATATGACAATGAAACAATATCCAACAGAGTTTGTAGAGTTGAGAAGAAAGCCGTCAGAAGAATATTGGGAGGACAGGACTAGAAATGAAACTATAAGAGAGATGACTCGAGTGCCAAATGTGGATGAGAGCATGGTAAGGGGAAGATGGAGATGGTTCGGGCATGCTCTTCACACGTACCAAGAGAGATTAGTTCACCAAACGTTTAACTCGGCTCCACAAGACACTAGAAGAGTTGGCCTACATGACTGAGGACTATGAAGCATGAAGTATGGGTTGATGAATGGAGAAGTATTGATTTAAAAGCTCAAGATAGAGACGACTGGTGTAATCTAACCGAGGCCCTTTGAGTCAGTAGGCGTAGGAGGAGATGATTATGAATATATATATATATATATATATATATATATATATATATATATATATATATATATAAATATATATATATATATATATATATATATATATATATATATATCTATACTTTGTATATATATATATATATATATATATATATATATATATATATATATATATATATATATCTATACTTTGTGTGTATATATATATATATATATATATATATATATATATATATATATATATATATATATATATATAAATATATATATATATATATATATATATATATATATATATATATATATATCATTAAACACATAGCCTGTGACTAATAAACAAAGGGCAGATTTTTCCATTAAAAAGGAATTATCAAGGATGAATTGATGAATTTACCTGTTTTAATGAGTGTCTAATTCCCATTTGAACAAAATGAATACTCCTAATTCTTTCATTCGATACATGTTAGACCCCTGTCCGTACTTAGTTCTCGTAGTCTTCAACAACCAGGAAGTGAAACAATAAAGTTGGTGGAGTGAAAATAGTGTTTCCTGAGAGACCACGACAGGAAATGAGGAGTGTGCGATGAGAAAAGTCTTCATCAGTTTGAAGGGATAAAGTTTTATTTAATCTTCTCAAAATAAATAAAAACTTCAATTCGAATTCCTAGAGATTTAAAGAGATAAAACTACTTCATTTAACTTTTAGGTAATCTTGTCTGGGAAAGACATAAATCTAATTCAAATTGTCATTATTGAAGAAGTTTTAAATTCTATTCATAAAATGTTCATATTATAAGTCCTGTAAATGCTATAAATTGCTTTGATGAATAAAATTGTGATTGCTATTTTCTACACATTGAATATTCTAACACTGATTTGATTAAAGGCTAAAATATCTATACATCTCTGGAAGACTACATAATATTATATCATCCTCGTCCTCATCTCCTCCTACGCCTATTGACGCAAATGGCCTCAATTAATAGGATTCATTGGCTAGATTCATCAAAGGATAGCCAATTCCTTGTGATGCACATTGCCTATCTAGCTAAGGCAAGAGATCCCTGCTGGTCCTTACTAATTCCAGTAAGATCATCCGCCAGGCATCAGTAGAAGCCGAACAGACATCATATCTATCGTCTTAAAGCCTATCCGTCACCCTGCTGCCAGGGACCTCAAGATTTGGTGGGCCATTTCCTCCACATCCCAAGATCTCTTTACTCCTCTAATCTGCTCATCCGCTTATATAACCGTTGGCAAACATGTATTGCTTAAGATATACCGCCTAGCACGCCTATATATATCATATCATACGAAAGCAATACCGACATTACATATTGCAACAGATATGATATCCACTAGTAATATGAAGTCGACCATTATCTCGGGATATACGGAAAGAGAAAGAAGATAAACGAAATAATGACCTTTCTGCTGAGCCTAGGAAAGCAAAACTGCCGTGACCTCCAGGGAATCCTTCTCGTGGTTTATGGCCCGGGTCGAATGGATGCAATTTCTCCACAAATATAACACGGTCAGAGTCCATGACAAGTATTTGTTTTTCTCTGGCAGAGTCATTGAGGCTATTTCATTTTCTAATAGTGAATGTAGGCATACATATCAGTATCTTGTATGTATGTATGTATGTGTAAATATATATGGGCACATATGTACACACATATACATACATATATATATATATATATATATATATATATATATATATATATTTATATATACTGTATATATATATATATATATATATATATATATATACATATATATATATATATATATATATATATATTTATATATATATATACTGTATATATATAATATATATATATATATATATATATATATATATATATATATATATATATATATATATATATATATATATATACTGTATATATAATATATATATATATATATATATATATATATATATATGTATGTATGTACATATATATATACATATATACATACATATATATATATATATATATATATATATATATATATATATATATATATACATATATATATATAATATATATATATATATATATATATATATATATATATATATATATATACAGTATCTGTATAATGTATATATATAGATATATATACTGCATATATATAAATATATATATATATATATATATATATATATATATATATATATATATATGTTTATATAGATATATACTGTATATATATATATATATATATATATATATATATATATATATATGTTTATATAGATATATACTGTATATGTGTATATATATATATATATATATATATATATATATATATATAATTTATATATATATATATATATATATATATATATATATACTCGTATATACATCATAAAATGCAGGCATACATATAAGTATCTTACACACACACACACACACACACACACACACATATATATATATATATATCTATATATATATATATATATATATATATATATATATATATATATATATATATATATATATATATATATATATATATATATATATATATGCAGTGAACTAAAAGCAGCTGAATTTCTTGCTGTTGTATATGTGTATATACAGACGAATGTATTTATATATAAACACATAATTGTCTGTGTGTATCTGCGTAACTGAGGCTAAAAGCATAGTTTTCAAATGTTAATGTAAGAGGGAGTGACCTGCTCTAGGATGTGCTCTCCACGCAGGTTACAAATATTCAGGAGACAAGAGACTAGACAGCAGACTAGTTTCAAGATCGAAAGTGTAAGGGGAGTTCGAAGAGCTACTGATGATAGCTCTTCCTAAAAATAAAAATTTATTATTGTCATGGAATTATTATGCAGGAAGAGACTGGCTGAAATTTAGCTCCTAAACTTTGAATAAAGTAAGAATTACTGTATTGTGTTTTTTTTTTCTCGTTTCTCGTTTTCTTTGAGCCAAGGCCGTTAAAGTAAAATTACTTTACGGTGATGTGTTAGGAGGAGTCTGCTCATTCATTTGAAAATTAATGCTAATGATTTATAATGGCTGCATTTTACACTATATGATATATATTTTCATGAATTAACTACAATTGTAAAAGTCTTCTGATATATTTTAACCTCATTTAAGCATTCCATTCTTCCAAGTTACGTGTAGATTAAATAAACCCAACATTTATAGAAGACATGACAGTATCATACCCGTTTCGTAATCATATCTATCTTAACGAATATTAATTTTTATGATAGTAGTTGAGCTTATTATTACATAAAATACATCACCAATTTCTTACAGTAAAGTTTTCAACATTAATGTGAATATATGAAACATCTGTTGTTATGTAGTTAATGTTTTTAAAATATTTTATTTCAATTGTTCTTACTTCTTATATCGTTTATTTATTTATTTATTTATTTATTTATTTATTTATTTATTTTCCTCGCTTGGTTACTTTTCCCTGTTGCAGCTCTTGGGCTTATAGCATCTTGCTTTTCCAACTAGAGTTGCAGCTTAGCTAATAATAATGATAATAATAATAATAATAATAATAATAATAATAATAATAATAATAATAATAATAATAATACGGAAACCTCTTTCCCAAAAACTGAAATAATACAAATTTATCGAATGAAAAAATAGTCTTCTATTTTTGGAAACTAATTATAAACAATACTTGATTATACTTGCATGACATTTTCAAACCCTTACTTCAATCAATTAAATAGACATATGGTAATAATAATAATAATAATAATAATAATAATAATAATAATAATAATAATAATAATAATAATAATAATAATAATGATAATAATAGATATTTTGTGGTTTTCTATTAGATTTAGGAGCATTTTCAAACCATTATCTAAT
>NC_090735.1:25780783-25785783 GCF_036898095.1 Palaemon carinicauda
AAGTTTGTGGCACGCATTGGCACGCACTAAATGGCCGTGAAATAGTCGTGAACGATGCGCCAACTGGAGTGAACAGTGCGGGAATTGGCGTGAACTGGAGTGAACGATGCGGGAAGTGGCGTGAACTTTATAATGAAAAGAAACAAAAAGGAAACGAAAAAATTAATGAAAAGGAAAGAAAAATAAACCTAATAAATTTTTATATTTGCTGTTTTAATGTGAAAAAAAATTATATCTTA
The DNA here is from genome assembly GCF_036898095.1 of Palaemon carinicauda. Classification (NCBI taxonomy): domain Eukaryota; kingdom Metazoa; phylum Arthropoda; class Malacostraca; order Decapoda; family Palaemonidae; genus Palaemon; species Palaemon carinicauda. The sequence continues at coordinate 25,781,023 of NC_090735.1, forward strand.
TTTCAAACTATTTCTATAACTTTATAATGAAGAGAAACAAAAAGGAAACGAAAAAATTAATGAAAAGGAAAGGAAAATAAACCTAATAAATGTTTATATTTGCTGTTTTAATGTGAAAAAAAATTATATCTTATTTCAAACTATTTCTATAACTTTATAATGAAGAGAAACAAAAAGGAAACGAAAAAATTAATGGAAAGGAAAGAAAAATAAACCTAATTAATTTTTATATTTGCTGTTTGAATGTAAAAATAAAATGATGTCTTATTTCAAACTATTTCTATAACTTTATGATGAAGAGAAACAAAAAGGAAACGAACAAATTAATGAAAGGAAAGAAAAATATAAACCTAATAATTGTTTATATTTGCTCTTTGAATGTAAAAATAAAATGATGTCTTATTTCATGCACACGCTTATTTTCCTCTATTACCAATCAAGACCCAAAACTTTTGTTTTAAATAAAAATGAACTGAAAAATAAACCCAAGAAATTTTTAAGTTTGCTGTTTGAATGTAAAAATAAAATGATGTTTTATTTCATCAACATACATATTCTTCTTTATTACCTTAAAATGAAGAGCAAAACAAAATTTTTTGTGTTTGCTGTTTTAATGTAAAAATAAAATGATTCCTTATTTCAACACACTTTTTTCTCTATTACCTTAAAATTAACAGCCTAAAAACTTTTCATTTTGCTGCTTTTGATGTTAAAATAAAATGCTTTCTTAATACTTGTACATATTTTATGTCTGCTATTTATATGTAAATCAAATGCTTTCTTATTGAAACAAAAATAAAGGGCAACAAAAAATACAAACGAAAAAGATACGTTTCTTCTCCTCAATGCAATGGTGTCTCTGACAGAAAGCATTGTTGTCTCTTCCGAAGCCAATCCAAGAATGTCCCCGCGTTGGAGAAGCCCCGTTTTTATATGTTACAGATGAACTCTTTATGATTACTTGGTAGCTTGATTCCACCTTATCCATTTCAGTGTTAAAATTACGAACTTCATTTCTAACTAAGCTGATATTATCTAGTTACCGATAATCTGTTGCGCTACATCTTTATAGTGCTTTTTGCCAGAGGTAACGGGGGAGCCCCACCCTGCCAGCAGGAAGGGGGAGCCCCGCCCCGCCAGCGAGAAGGGGGAGCCCCACCCCGCCAGCGGGAAGGGGGGGGAGCCCCACCCCGGCAGCGGGAAGGGGGGGAGCCCAGCCCTGCCAGCGGAAAGGGGGGAGCCCTGCCCTGCCATTGGGAAGGGGGGAAGCCCCACCCTGCCAGCGGGAAGGGGGGAGCCCTCCCTGCCAGCAGGAAGGAGGGAGCCCCGCCCTGCCAGCGGGAAGGGGGGAACCCTGCCCTGCCAGCGGAAAGGGGGAGCCCTCCGGGCTAGCAGGAAGGGGGAGCCCCACCCAGCCAACAATAGAGAGTTCCTATATCTAGCTTATTTTTAAAAAAAACATGGAGGGTGGAATCAGGAAGGCAGTCATTAAAAGCAAAACCAGAATCTTGAAGACTTGTTCTTTCTCTCCCTGAGGAAGAAGAAGTCTTCAAGATTCTTGTTTTGAAGACTTCTTCATCCTCATGGAGAAAAAAAAGTAGTCTTCAAAACCAGAATCTTGAAGACTTCTTCTTCCTCATGGAGAGAAAGAAGAAGTCTTCAAAACCAGAATCTTGAAGACTTCTTCTCCCTCATGGAGAGAATCTTGAAGACTTCTTGTTCCTCATGGAGAGAAAGAACAAGTCTTCAAAACCAGAATCTTGAAGACTTCTTCTTCCTCATGGAGAGAAAGAACAAGTCTTCAAGATTATTTTTTTTTTTCATGATTGCCTTTCTGATTCCACTTGTCGTTGATCCCTTTCTTCTTTCATCCGACCATGAAAAATTAGCCAAAACAACTATGGTCAGTGAGTATAATCAGAATGAAAGAAGAAAGGGATCAACGACAAGTGGAATCGGGAAGGCAGTAATGAAAAGCAAAACAAGAATCTTGAAGTCTTCTTCTTTCTCTCCAAGAGGAAGAAGAAGCCTTCAAGATTCTGGTTTTGAAGACTTCTTCCTCATGGAGGGAAAGAAGAAGTCTTCAAGATTCTTGTTTTGAAGACTTCTTTCTTCTAAGAAGGAAGGGATCAACGACAAGTGGATTCAGGAAGGCAGTTATGAAAAGCAAAACAAGAATCTTCAAGATTAATAACTGATTTATTTGAAAGGATTCGGACAGAAAATCCAGGAAGGAGAGGGAGACAGGAAGGAGAACGGGAGAGAAGAAATAAAGTATCCGAAAAGGAGAACTAGTTATTATTAATTGATCAGTTTACGTTTGTGCGGATTTGAAATGAGTAAGTATAGCCAATAACGTTGATGATCCAAAAATAAAGATTGTGCAGAATAAGGCGGAAACTGCACAGAAGTAGAGAATATTGAAGGACCAAATCCGAAATAGTCTTAAAAATTCTCCCAACTCGTTGTTCGACTCCAATTTGTTTTTCTTCATCAATAGGTCAGTTGAATACTTTCCTATCAGAGCTCCAAAAGAGTCTTAGTCTCTCTGATAGGAGAAATATGGAATACTGGTGCATTTCCAAATCGGATTCAAATTGTCATTCGTCTTGAGCAGGAATGTTATAAAATTTAAAAAGATGGTTTTAATCGTTTTATTGATCAACCCTCGAGTTATATTATAATCTATTTTATATAACCGTAATTATTATGATCTACAATACAAAGGAGAGAGAGGATTATGTCACGCACACTTGCAATGACCTAACGTTTAACTTCAAATAATTTTTCAGTTTATTTGTTTTATAATTTTCTATCTATATCTAAAGAAATTATATACGATAAAAATATTCTTAGTATACGTTAAAAACATTTCATCGATTTGAGAAGATATCTCAATCTCCAACCAATTCTTTTCAGTAGTGTTAGTAGCATAAGAACTGAGCATATTATAAGGCAGTTTTACTAACTCATTACTATTTAATTTTATTTTATTTTCATGGTTAAATTAAAGTGGCTGCACTTACCCAAGATACACGCAAACAAGCATATATACATTCGTACATACATACACACACATATCTATCTATCTCTCTCTCTCTCTCTCTCTCTCTCTCTCTCTATATATATATATATATATATATATATATATATATATATGTATATATATATATATATATATATATATATATATATACATATATATATATATATATATATATATATATATATATATATCAAAATTAATTATAAATGTAGGAGTGGGTGACTAGTGTTTTTTTTTTTGGCATGTGTTTATGTGTATGTAAATGAGTGTACACTTCTTTTTATAACATATAGATATTGATATATCAATTTCAAATCTATATTAACTTCTTAAACAAATTATTATTATTATTATTATTATTATTATTATTATTATTATTATTATTATTATTATTATTATTATTTGCTAAGCTACAACCCTAGTTGGAAAAGCATGATGCTATAAGCCCAGGGGCCCTAACAGGGAAAATAGCTCAAAAATTAAAGGAAAAAAGGAAAAGTAAAATATTTTAAGAATAGCAATAACATTTAAATAAGTATTTCCTATATAAACTATAAAAACTTTAACAAAACCAAAGGAAGAGAAATAGGGTAGAATACCGTGCCCGAGTGTACCCTCAAGCAAGAGAAAGTGCGATTTTATAGAATATTACTGTTTGATAATTTTGGTAATATAACTCAATGATTAGTATAAGTGATACATTTTAGTAAATCAACTCTATTCCCAACAAATATTTTACATTACGTCATTGTTATGTCGGGTTATAGTTAATCTGAGGTATTTACAGTAGGTATGACGTTTCACCAACAACAACAACAACAACAACAACAAAAACAAAACAACAACAAATGCAGCCGTTTCTAGTCCACCGTAGGTCAAAGGCCTCAAACATATCCTATTTCATGTCAGTGGTCTATATACCTTGCCCTAAACCACAAAATAATGCATAAATGCTGAAATAGCAAATCAAATAAATTTTGACCGAGTAGTCTTTTGAAAACGTACAAATATCCACATTTTAATCAACACGTCAGACATTCGAATTTAGAAATATACAAATACAAAATTAAAATTATTTTTTTACCTGACTTTGAAAAAAAAATGAAAACGTATTTGATTAAGTCCTTTCAAAGCGCAGCATCAAACACTAACCAATTGGCAATTTGAGAGAAAAAAAAGACTGAATATCGCTAAAGAAAATGGGAAATTTATCATCAAACAATACTGGATCTCACTTCTAATTCGCGTTGGATTTCATATGGCAGTGATTGGAAAAACTAAGAAAATAGTAAATATTTCTCTTTAATCATTCGAGAAGTTTGATTTCATAATTTTCCTGAGTCAATTTTCATGAAAATGCGTGTGAAAGATTTTACACACACACACACACGCATATATAGATATATATATGTATATATATATATATATATATATATATATATATATATATATATATATATATATATATATATATACACACACACACACACATATATATATATATATATATATATATTTATATATATATATATATATATAATGTTGTATTTCATGCTGGGATCGAACCTTAGCCTCTTCATATGAAAGGCAAGAGTTTGATCCCACCAAGAGATAGAAATTTACTTACATTTGAGCGCGATATTGAGTTGATTTTGATCCCTTTATATATATATATATATATATATATATATATATATATATATATATATATATAT
>NC_090735.1:25793283-25800783 GCF_036898095.1 Palaemon carinicauda
GCGGAAACTGCACAGAAGTAGAGAATATTGAAGGACCAAATACGAAATAGTCTTAAAAATTCTCCCAACTCGTTGTTCGACTTCAATTTGTTTTTCTTCATCAATAGGTAAGTTGAATGCTTTCCTATCAGAGCTCCAAAAGATTCTTAGTCTCTCTGATAGGAGAAATATGGAATGCCGGTGCATTTCCAAATCGGATTCAAATTGTCATTCGTCTTGAGCAGGAATGTTAGAAAATGTAAAAAGATGGTTTTAATCGTTTTATTGATCAACCCTCGAGTTATATTAGAATCTATTTTTTCATAACCGTAATTATTATGATATAAAATGCAAAGGAGAGGGAGGGTTATGTCACGCACACTTGCAATGACCTAACGTTTAACATTAAATAATTTTTCTCTTTATTGGTTTTATAATTTTCTATTCATATCTAAAGAAACTATATAAGATAAAAATATTCTTAGTATACGTTAAATACATTTCAGCGATTTTGAAAAGATATTTCCATCTCAAACAAATTCTTTTCAGTAGTGTAAGTAGCAAAAGAACTGAGAATATTATAAGGTAGTTTTGCTAACTCCTTATTTAATATCATTCTATTTTTGCGATTAAATTAAAGTGGCTATACTTAACAAGGATACACATACACAAGCATATATACATACATACATATATACACACACACTCACACACAAACACACACACACACACACATATATATATATATATATATATATATATATATATATATATATATATATATATATATATATATATATGTATATATATATACTGTATGTATATACTGTATATATATATATATATATATATATATATATATATATATATATATATATATATATATATCCCAAAATTAATTATAAATGTAGCAGTGGGTGACTAGTGTTTTTCTTTTTTGACGTGTGTTTATGTGTATGTAAATGAGTGTACACTTATTTTTATAACATATAGATATTGATATCTCAATTCCAAATCTATATTAATTTCTAAAATCATTTCTTGCTCAGTAAAGTAAAATTAAAAAGAGCAAGTGTGATTTTATAGAGTATTACAGTCTGATAATTGTGGTAATATGCCTCTATGATTAGTATAAGTGACACATTCTAGTAAATCAACTCTATTCCCAACTAATACTTTACATCACGTCATTATTATGTCATGTTATAGTTAATCTGAGTTATTTACAGTACCTAAGACTTTTTAACAACAACAACAACAACAACAACAACAACAAATGCAGCTGTTTCTAGTACATTAAAGGTCAAAGGCCTCAAACATGTCCTTTTTCATGTCTGTGGTTTATATACCTAACCGTAAACCATAAAATAATGCATAAAAGCTGAAATAGCAAATCGAATTTATTTTGACCAGGTAGTTTTTTGAAAACGTACAAATACCCACATTTTAATCAACACGTCAGACATTCGAATTTATAAATATACAAATACAAAATCAGAATTATTTTTTTAACTGACTTAGAAAAAAAAATGAAAACTCGTTAGATTAAGTCCTTTCAAAGCGCAGCATCAAAGACTAACGAATTGGCAATTTGAGTTAAAAAAAAAAAACTGTGAATATCACTAAATAAAATGGGAAATTTATCATCAAAGAATACTGGATCTCACTTCTAATCGCGTTGTATATCATATGGCAGTGATTGGGAAAACTAAGAAAATAGGATATATATTTTTTTAATCGTTCGAAAAGTCTGATTTCAAAAATTTTCTTTAAGTTTATTCTAAAGAACCCTTATTCGGCGTATCGTATCATTTATTAAAGAGAAACATTTTTGGGTACACTATATCACTATCACACACACACATAAATATATTTATATATATATATATATATATATATATATATATATATATATATATATATATATATGTATGTATATATATATATATATATATATATATATATATATATATGTATACACATAAATGAATTTCTATCTCATACTGGGATCGAACCCTAGCTTCCAGCGAGTTTGCCTTTTATTTGAAGGGACTATGGTTCGATCCCAATATGAGATAAAAATATATGTATGTATGTATGTAGCCTATATATATATATATATATATATATATATATATATATATATATATATATATATATATAAATGACTATACATTATCGACTAAAAAAATGCAATGATATTTTAAAAACTGAAAAAAAAAATTGAGTTTTTTGTGGGATGTTTGCCAATTAGTCTTATGCCATAAAACATCTCCAAAACCTTTGATGGATAATGGGCACTTATAAAATTTCAAACAATGTTACTTCGAGTGATTTACAAAAGGGTATTTAACTAGTTTAGGGGACAAATAGTTAGGCTAGTTAGGTAAACTTCATACTAATGATCGAAGGTAACCTTTTGCCATTCCGTTTGATCTCGAGACAGACTTCATGAATAGCTTTTATAAGGCTTTACCTGCAATGAAAGTGAATAACTTAAACTTCTTTGGATGAACTATATATTTTGTGTAAAATATATGTTATGCTTCTTTTCTTGGGAATTATTGAGGGGGTGTTCTTGATATAACTGTTCAAGGGATTGTCACATAAGAATTTGGTCTGTTGCATAGAAAGGAGAAAACTTTCCATTGGTATTAAGGTACTCCATACCGTAGCCATAAGGATAATTATTAGCGATGAATTGAAGTAAAATATCAGAAAACGCAGGTTTCACAAGAGACAAAAATTATTCCGATGTTTCATCTAAGCTAAACTATGATCAAATAAAATTTTCGACTTAATAAAAGGCATTTTTCTTTGCTAGTAAAGAGTTTTTCCTTATGATAGTCCTTATCTTTGCCATTGTTATATACTTATTCAGGTTACCACGGTCTTCTATAGCTAATATGGTCACCTTTATCTTCTAAGTAGATTACTGAATGCGAAGTACTTTTATTCAGACTTCCTACGCTATTCCCAAGAGACTGCTCTAACCCAGCCATATCGGATATTGCATTACTCCAAGTAAGCCTATCGGTTTCCGGAATAAGAGAAAAACTTACTAGACATTTATTTCTTTAAAAGATGACAGAAGTCTGGGTAGCTGAAAACTTACTTCTTCATCCTTATAATTTCTTTTCTCACATATTCAACGTTTAGCGTCCTTGCCTGGCAATTGCCAGACTGGGTTTTAAGTCCCACTCAAAATCATTAGTTCCTTTGGTCGCTGCAATCTCACCATCCTTGTGAGCTAAGGAAGGGGGGTTTAGGGGAGCCTATAGGTCTATCTGCTGAGTCATAGGCAGCCATTGCCAGGCCCTACTAGGTCCTAGCTTGGGTGAAGAGGGGGCTTGGGCCTTGATGATATGGTGAGTCTCTAGGGCCATTGCCCACCTTTATAGGGCAATGTCAATGTCCTTTGCCTCTGCCATTCATGAGCGGCCTTTAAAACCTTTAATGTATGGTTTATCTTACCTGTTACCAAGATTGCCTGTGAACTGTGATAAAAGATATTTTTTCTTATTTTTAACAAGACTCATTATATATTCATGGTGGTTATATGAGAGACAATATTATTCCACCTTTTTGAAAAAAAAAAAGAAAGTATTATACCCCTGAAGAGAACGAAGTAATAAATATTCAATCTAAGGAGCCAAGACGTTATGTCAATTTTCTTTTATGTACATGGTCTTAGCTTTCAATTTATTTGAAATTAATTTCAATTTTCTTGTTATTATTAAGCTCCTCTCATTCCATCTTTTCTATATTTATCATTAATGAAGTTGTTTAAATTTTACTTATTCCTGCTTAAATATTACACTTACTAAATTATAATTTTGATAAACCTAAATACATAAATTTATTTCTCACTATACGCCTAAGTTTCGTAGAGATCCCTTGCCTTCTTTCTGAGTGGATTGGTGGAGGATGCTCCATGGAACCAGCAAACATAATCCAAGTGCTATAACACTCAACGACGGCTAATTCCTCAATTAATTACCATTTATATATTTCTATTTGCACTTTATTTTTTTTATTCAATTACTTTTAAATGTTATCTGTTTAAAAAGAATCAATATTCCCTTCCTAATCGCATGATGTATATATCGTTTGTGTTATTTGTTGTTTGTTATCATCAAATATAAATAAATACAAAAAAATCCATGATAAAAAATAACATAAAAAATCTAAAAAGTCCCTGATAGAAAAAAACATATAAATAAATCATCTAAAAAGTCCCTGATAGAAAAGTTCACATAAATAAATATTAAAAAAAAAAAAAATCCCTGATAAAAAAGAACATATAAATAAACAATTTAAAATGTCCCTGATAAAAATGAATAATTTATTTAAAATATTTAAAAAGTCCCTGATAGAAAAGAACCTATAAATAATTTAAAAAGTCCCTGACAGAAAATAAACATGTACCTCTCAACAACAATCATGAAAGTAATTTCGTCATGTAAAAATTATTACATATATGCTTATCATGTACCCGAGTTTATTTCAAATCACACGCTTCAATTTACAATTTTCGCATTTGCCAAGAGGAACTCAGGTAATAACATACCCAGCGAAAAAAATCAACCTTACTTTCAACTTTATTTTGAAAAATAATTACACAAACGCACTCGAATCTCATGAAATGTTTCATCAAAATGTATAAATATGCGATTGCATTTTTAGCTTCAATTCAAAACGAGTATACAAATTAGTCTCTTTTTTCCAGTGGAAAGTAATTCTAAGTAAATATTGGTATCATTTCGAAAGTAAGTACTCAATGCCAAATCAATTTCCAAACGGTTTAAAAAGAATCGTCAAATCTTGTTTACATTACTGTATGAAGAAGGATATCAATATTTTCATGTATCTGTCTATCTATAAACATGCATATTCAGATATGTATACATCGAATGTACATATATATATATATATATATATATATATATATATATATATATATATATATATATATATATATATATATATATATATATATCATCCTTGTAGAAGAGAACCTCGAAGAGGCAGAGGTCAGAGAGGTAGGAATGTGGCGGCTGGCATTTGTTGGAACTGTGGGGGAAGGGGCCACCTACGGGCTGTATGCCCCTACGATGACCAGCGGTAGTGTTATGGATGTCAGGCCACAAACCACCTTCTGATAGCTGTTTAAAAAAAAAAAAAAAAAAAGGATAAAAACGGCGTCGGCACAAGAAATCATGCTTCCTCTGTACCATCGAGAGGAAGGGGAAGACGACGCGGGAAGGGGACTAAGGGTCCCTCGGGCCGTCCGTCAGACCCGCAAGGACTGGGGACAGGAGTGCCAAGGGGTCAGCCAGCAATCTTTGCCCCAGAGTGTGGGGGAGAGGAGCCAGACGTTCCCCCAGTGAGCAGTAAGGGATACCCCCTTGCCAGCAAGTGGTAGTGCGCCTTCCCAGGGAGTGCCTAAGGAGGTTAGTGGGGTGGAGCAGCAGCCCCTTACCACTGCTCCCGCTCATGGAAGTAGGAATGCTATTCCCGTCTTGGATTAGAGGTGGAATCATGTGTGTAACGAGTTTGAAGAACCGCTCATTACGGATGCCAGCAAAACGTAGGAGTGCACGGTGCTTAACATGGCCGGAGCCCACCCATGGGCTCAGTGACCCTACGACGAAGAACGGATGTAATAACTCGACGTAAAGCAGAAGGAACAACAATGAAAGAAATTAGGTTCAAGTAGATCTGTGGATGGAGCGCGTAGGAAACGGAAGATCTTGACGACTCCGGAGAGAGAGAGGGAGCGAGAATCATAGTGAGTGCTAGTAATGGGTTTTCCGTGGGGGAGCCCAGCGTACATGCCCCATGAATGAGTGTGTGGTTGATTTGTGTGGCTGGAGTGTGGGTGAGCTTGTTGCTGGAAAAAAATCCGAAACTTGGATCGAGCAGGTCAAGGAGTGTGTGAGAGATGCGAGTAGCAAGCTCCCGGATTTCTTGAGCATGCGAAGAGATGTGTTCTTCATCGAAGACGATATCCTATTTTACAAATATGAGAAGAGACCGGGAGATATCCAATCTCGCGTTGTTCTTCCTTCCTCTTTGATAGAGAAAGCCATCCATGTAATTCATGTAAGTCCTTACGCAGGACATATAGGTATAGAGAGGTCCTTGAGAAGGACCAGAGAGTCATTTTTTTGGTTAGGGATGAAGAAACACATTGTTAGGTTTATTAATAAGTGTCATGTGTGTAACACTATTCGGAACCACAACCATGTAATCCCGAAGGCCAGAACATGGTCAATAGTGCCTGTTAAATTTAATAGAGTGCATATGGACGTCCTGGGTCCATTTCCCCCCGGTGACGGGCAGTTTAAGTACGTGTGTGTGTTTGTAGATGCATTCACACGCTTCACACACACGTATGCAATGGTGGACAAAACCGCAGTGTCGGTTGCGAAGGCATTGTGCTCCTTCATAGTGAGGTACGGATGTCCACGTACATTGATAAGTGACATTGGTAGAGAGTTTGTGAATGAAGTGTGCAAGGGGGTAACCCAGATCATGAAAATAAATCATTTCACTATCGCCTCTTATCGGCCATCAGCAAATGGGCTCGTCGAGTCCCATAACTGAGAGGTGACAAATATTTTAAAGTATCTTGTGGGGGACAACCCAAACCAGTGGGTGGAAATGTTGCCGTGGGCGGAGTTCGCCCTAAATACGGCATATAATGGCTCTATTAGGGATACCCCGTTTTTTATGCTCTTTGCGCAAGACCCTGTGCTGCCGTATACCGTTGTCATGGACCCCCACACCTTGCCATTATACAACAGAGAACATGATGTGTAATTTGGCTCGGAGAGTGTTTCAGATAACCCAAAAGTAATTGCTGAGGGCCAATTAGAAGTATCAAACGAAATACGATCAGCGTTTCCGAACGCGAACGTCTGATATACAGATAGGGGACAGAATATATCTTAAAAGGTTGCAACCGAGGAAGCATAAACTGGAAGCCTCATATGTTGGACCGTATCGTGTAAAAGAAATTAAAGCCGATACGGCGGTCATCCAACACATTCGGACCGGGACCAAAGGCGAGTATCACCTTTCGTATATGCGCCCGGTCCGAGAGGATAACTTGGTGTGGTATTTGAATAAGCCGGTACCACCTTACCCCGGGCTACCTGGCTACTTGGGGGAGGAAAGTGAGGAAGAGACCCAAGCATGTGTCAGTGCCATACTTAGGGCACGAGAGAGTGCGAGAGGACATGGGCCTTGAGATAATGTCTACCACGAGGTGATTGAGGTCATAAAAATCAGGTTTCTTTTACATGTGTTCGTTCCAAGTGTGTTGTGAGAAGATGTACTAAATTTTTTAGTTTTTCTGTTCTAAGCATATCACGGGTATGTTTATTTGTTATGTTGATAAATTTTCTGTTGCAGTCACCTTTATATCAAGATTCATCCAAATTTCGTTATTTTATGTTGGTACCAATTTTGCTATTACCAATGTTTTTATGTATGTTTTTCCATTTTGTTGTGCTG
>NC_090735.1:25803283-25808283 GCF_036898095.1 Palaemon carinicauda
CGTGCACACACACACATATAGTTAAAGAAATGTATATATAGAAAACGACATTGGGTTCTCCTGACAAATATGTATTATATAAGTCGATACTAAAGAAACGCTACAGTGAGATTGACTGAAACATATAAACTTTCTCTCTTCACAGTATATGCACAAAATATCATATATTCCACGCATATAGCAAATTTGCTATATCATTTTGATATCTTTGTTTAATATGTTAGTGGAACGTTATAAAATCTGCAATAATAGACTAAATTCGTGGAATATCAGAAATTTTGTATGATTCCTGAGAGAAAACAAGATAATGAATTACCTTTTAAAAAATCATACAGAATTGTCGCCTCTCGACAGTTTAATATTAACCTATTTGAGAATCTTTGTCAATTTTTTTTTCGTAAACTTAAAATTTTAAATTATTCTGTTTTTAATATATTTTTTTTTTCAATAGATTTTTTTCCTATAATTTTATTAGGCCGCTCAAAATTCTCAGCATCTGTTCTCATGTTTTACTTACTTTACTTTTCCGGTCCCATACAGCAGGAGAACCCCACTCCCTACAGGACCTCCGCTGTCGTTTTACCTTGTTCGTTCAGAGTATTTATCTTTTCAGATCAGGTATTGTTCATTTAGTGTTAAATCGTTTCAGTAAAGTGGTTGAATGCAGAAGGAGTGCATGGCTTAAGTTCAGGTGGAAAGATAAATCATTAAATGACATGAAGGAAAAGGGTCTAAGAGAACAAGATGTACGGCACAGATGACGAAGGAGAAGGTTGACTAGAAATAGCAACCCCATATAGAAATGGGAGAAGCTGAAGGCAAAGAAAGAGGATAAAGTAAAGTTAATTCACCCCTATACTTATATTTTGAGACATAATCCTGTCTACTTAAATGTACTACTGATATAAGAAGGATATGATAAAATGTATGCTCAAAAAACTACAAAATTAGATTTACTTCTTACAGAACTGTAAACAAAGAACATGCAGACAATTTCTAATTATCTAATATAATATATATTAGAATTTAAAATATGAGATACCTACCGGAACTATGAAGCAAAATAGTGTTAAATTACGCAGTCTAAAAAATGATCGATCTCTCAGAAATGTTTTCGAAATATGGCCTTACCATGCAAAACTCTCTGTCTGGTTGCAGTGGGAATAATGACCGAGTTAACTTTTAGCCCCGAGAAGGGACTCAGCAGCCTCTGAAGACTCCTCATTAGACCCAAAGTTCATACTTTAATGCATTCTCTGCCTTCACTTTTCAATCTATTTTTAGGGTATATGCGCCAACGGATATCATTATTATTATTATTATTATTATTATTATTATTATTAGTAGTAGTAGTAGTAGTAGTAGTAGTAGTAGTAGTAGTAGTAGTAGTAGTAGTAGTAGTAGTATTACTTGCTAAGCTACAACCCTAGCCGGAAAAGCAGGAGGGTAAAAGCCCAAGGGCTCCAAAAGCGAAAAATAACGTCGTGAAGAAATAAAATAAGGAAATAAACCACAAAAGTAATGAACAATTAAAATAAAATATTTCAAGAGCAGTAACAATATTAAAATAACTCTTTCTGATATAAGTTATAAAAACTTCAAAAAAAAAAAAAACTAGAGAAAGAGAAATAATATAGAATGGTGTGCGCGACTGTACCCTCAAGCAAGAGAACTCTATCCAAGACCTATAGATAGACTATTTCTGTAGGTCTTGACTCTACCAAAAGACACTTGAAAACCATGGTACAGAGGCTATGGCACTACCCAAGACTATAGAATAATGGTTTGATTTTGGCGTGCCCTTTTCCTAGAAGAGCTGTTTAAATGATGATTAACGAACAACCACAGAAAGCCTATTATCATTTAAGTGATTTTCGTAAGTATAAGTATATATATGCATATAAATAAGATATATATATAAATACATACATACATATACATATATATATATATATATATATATATATATATATATATATAAATATATTAGGTACTAAATCTCTTAAAATAACTTCTAGACAATATATTTACACCCTCTCCCTCATACCTGAAGGACGGGAAGAGCTCAGCGTGACTAGAAATATCTATCTATCTATCTATCTTGTGTGTGTATACATATATATACATAGATAGGCATACATATATATATATATATATATATTATATATATATATATATATATATAAATATATATATATATATATATATATATATATATATATATATATATATATATATATATATATATATATATATATATATATATATATATATATATATATATATATATATATATATATATATATTTATATATAGATATATACAGAATATATATATATATATATATATATATATATATATATATATATATATATATATATATATACCCAGACACTTGCTCTTTATTATCCATGGGAGATGTGTGTCTATGTTTCTTTGTGTACATATACTTGTGCACACACATATATATGTATACACACACACACACACACACACACATATATATATATATATATATATATATATATATATATATATATATATATTTAATCTATATATATTCAATATATATATATATATATATATATATATATATATATTATATATATATAATTATATGTGTGTACGTGCATCTGAAAGTGAGACATATCTTTCCTTATGTTTTAATTAAGTAGCGTGATTAATCACCTCTACATTGGAATTTTGGAAATTCAAAATATTAGATTTTTCATTAAGAGAATGTCTATGATTTTTTTAAATAAAAAAAAATATTGTTTAATGCTAAAATTACGCGCATATTCAATGTTAATGAAAAAGCAAGATCAAACTAATGTTCTGCTATTTCCAGGAAACTTTGGACCACTACGACATTTTTTACATTTCAAATGTTATAAGAAAGCGCAATAGTGTTGGTCTAGTATTATCAAATTAGCTGACAATGAAAAAAATAACCATTATATCTCTCATTGCCTTTTGCCGTCTAAATTATATTTCCAAGTAAAAAGGGAGAATAACTTATATCACTAATAATATTGTGATAAGTTTTTTGGAATCAATTTATTACAGATATTATTGTTGAAAATTTATACCGGGATATATCAAAGTGTTCACATAGCCACCTTTCTATTTTCCACCCAAGTAAAAATTCAGAAATTTCTAAGTATAAGTAAAACACCACCGCCATCTATTGGTTTCTTTTAAAATTGTTATCATTATTCATTTGTTTTCCAAGACTGTAGGGGAGGAACGGTGGTAGACATTACCAATACCTTTCCTTTTTCGCGTCACTAATACTGTATTTAAATTATGAATTCTTCAATACTGTTTTATTTGATATAATGTTTCATTATATGAATAATTCAAGGCTAAGTAAGTGGAAAATAAATAATTTATTAATAACCTACACTTTAGTTTCCCTACGCCGAGAGTGGACTCGCCTATCATAGACGACTTGAATAACCAAACTACAAACAAAACATAATAAAATATACTTTAGATAATAAACAAGTAACCATTATAGTCATATATCACACAGTTCAACAGTTATGCATATTATAACTCCATATACTCTATGTAGCAAACGTTATCGATTCATCATATTTATTTTGATTGAACGTCTTATAACATTATGTTAATTGGTAACCCTGAAAGTTCAATGGCCAGTCTGTGTAAACAATGTATTCTTTTACGTTAAATTCCAGCCAAATACTAAAATGAAACATACAATTAATATGTTGCCCATTCTTCAAGTAAAGATTACGCGAAAAAAAGTGTAAAGATTAATATACAAGGGCATTAAAATGGTTCATGTGACGGCTTTAGTATATAAGTGGAAATTCATTCTTTCCCTAAAGGAATGGTAAGGGCCTTGATGCTACGCTATGTTTAAATAAAAAATGACGACACCAACTACAATTTTAATGGATATTTTTAAAATCTAATACCATTTCCTAACCATTTCCTTATATCAAGGTGGTATTGGGTATTAATCAGTATGGGAAGAAATGTAAAAGCGTTGTTCTGTGGAAGAAAACTATTGAATGATTAACGATTATATTCTATTATATTCCTATATGTTATATAATTTATTTTCATGCTAATTAATATCATTAATATAATTTCAGAGATGGAAAATACCTTTTGAAGGGCAATAAACTCGAACGTGTCAGGTATTTCTTATATCGTTCAATTTCTATTCGAGATTTTCCGGTTGTCAATAATGTTTGTTTTCTATCTAATTGTTGTAACTTGCTCCTTATTACTTTAGCTGGTCAAAGAGAGAGAGAGAGAGAGAGAGAGAGAGAGAGAGAGAGAGAGAGAGAGAGAGAGAGAGAGAGAGAGAGAGAGAGAGATAAAATACTTTTGAAGTCTTAATTATATATAGCAATATACTCAGGATGATCATTCTTTGGTTGGAATATGCTCCTTTTGTTATCTCTAATTCATATCACATAATGAGTCAAACTATTTATAAACATTTCTCTAAGACAAGATTCACACCGAGAGCCATATGGTCAGGCAGTTAGTAATGCATTATGTTTAGTAGTCAACATGAAGAATTTGGAATATTGGGAGACCACACGTATAACCCAAGGGAATATCCAAACGTAAGTGTTATGTGTAGTATTTTTCATGGTCCTGACATGTTATATCCTAGTAGCTAGATAAACATTAATATTTAAAACAGTCTTGAATCCAAAATTGTAATATGTTAAGACATTGTCATATCTCACATACTCATGGGACATAAATTAAAGTGATACAATATATATACTTGCCTCTAAAATTGGAATTATATGAGGCATTGTCAAATCCATCACAACAAGAACCATAAAAAGAATTAGTTAAAAACTTTTTTTTTTTTTTTAAATTGGGATTGCACAAGGCCTTCTCAAGTTTTAAACATGTAAGAGAACAATTGCCCCCCAAAATTGTAACGTGAGAATATGTCGCTTATTACATATTCAAGAGACATGAACACAGTTTGATAAAAACATGCC
>NC_090735.1:25813283-25815783 GCF_036898095.1 Palaemon carinicauda
TATATATATATATATATATATATATATATATATATATATATATATATATATATACATATATGTATACATATATATATATGTATATATATATATATATATATATATATATATATATATATATGTATTTATATATATATGTATATATATACACTCAAACATGTATTATATATATACATCTATATATATATATATATATATATATATATATATATATATATATATATATAAAAATATATATATAGGCTATATATATATATATATATATATATATATATATATATATATAAATACACATATATGTGTATATATATATACACACACACGTATATATATATATATATATATATATATATATATATATATATATATATATATATATATATATATATATATATATATATATATATATTTATATGCATATAGCAATTTGCGCGGGACGATTAATCCCAAGGAGCCTGTCCGAGATGCCAAAATTATCTCGTGAATTGACTGATTTATGGGCTTCCATACAACAAATTTCTCGGACGGCAGAGGATTTTAGTATCATTTATTAACAATATTTGAAAATTAATATTACATATACAACATCCTCATTATTATTATTATTATTATTATTATTATTATTATTATTATTATTATTATTATTATTATTATTATTATTATCCAAGCTACAACCCTTGTTGAAAAAAAGAATGCTATAAGCCCGAGGGTTCCAGCAGGAAAAACAGCCCAATTAAGAGAGAATATAAAGAAATGACAAATAAACTGTATATGTAAATATAAATGTATATATATATATATATATATATATATATATATATATATATATATATATATATATATATATATATGTATATATATATATATATGTATGTATATATATATATATATATATATATATATATATATGTGTGTGTGTGTGTGTGTATATATATCTATATGTGTGTATATATATATATATATATATATATATATATATATATATATATATATATATATATATATATACATACATATATATATGTGTGTGTATATATATATACATGTATATATATATATATATATATATATATATATATATATATATATATATATATATATATACATATATATATATATATATATATATATATATATATATATATATATATATATATATATATATATATATATATATATACTGTAAGTAATGAATAAGATATATAAAATAATTTATGATCAGTTTCAACGTTGAAATGCATCACTCATATATAAACTATAAATTGAATCTTACATCAACGTGTTCAACAAAATGGAATTCATTAAAAGTTTGAACTTCTGAAGTTCCACAGAATCCACCGTAGGTAGTTTTATGTGCTCCTATTTACTTTCGTTCTAAAACAAATCTATCTCTTCTGTAGAAAGTTTAATTAGGAAAATTTCGAAAGTTTCTAGATATATTAAAAACATATTATAAAAATATGTCAAATTAATTCATTTAAGTTTATTTTCTTCATTTCGTATTATTGATAATTATCCAGTTTGATATTAATACTAATCAATTAATATCCAAACCACTTCTAAAATATATTGCAATATTTTAGATAAAAATAATTTTCCTGCCTATTTTATTTATATTTTCAACTCATAGTTTCCATTTATGCTGATTTGTATATTTTAAGATATCCTCCAAATTGATACATTGTTTTTACTATGCTTCAACAGTGTAATTTGAAATATATATAATCACATATTACCTCCACCAAGGATATAAAATGACCTGAGTTTACATATTTATTTATATATTTACTTATTTAGCTATTTATCTGTTTGTTTGTTTGTTAGTAGGCTAACGTGAAAAGTTTTTGCCAGATTTTCAACATATTTTAACAGCGCTCCTGAAGAACCTCTTAAATTTTGGAGGTGGTCCAGTTCAAAATTTCTATTATTATTATTATTATTATTATTATTATTATTATTATTATTATTCTTGTTGTTGTTGTTGTTGTTGTTGTTGTTGTTGTTGTTGTTATTATTATTATTATTATTATTATTATTATTATTATTATTATTATTATTATTATTATTATTATTATATACGTTAGATTCATTCACGGACAACATATGAAAAAGGAAAAACTTGTTGAGACATATCTTTACCGATTCAAGATTAATGTCACTATTTATGAATAAAAGTATTAAACTCTATCGATAATTTTAATCATAATTCTGGAAAATTGGTGGAAATATTCTATTACCATTGGTGATCACTTGAATAATTAGGCTTTTGTGTAATTAGTGAATTTATATTTACTTCGATAGAAAAATATTATATATAATTATTACTTTCGTTAGGCAATTTTTGATATCGAATCACTGACTGTATAATAACCCTTTGTGCCATAAATTTGTGCAAAATGTGTATCAATCATTTATTGCAATATATCAACTGAATTTCCCATGAAGCTCAAGCGCTGCAATTGCATGATTGACAGGTAAATGATATTAATATCTCTAAATT
>NC_090735.1:25820783-25828283 GCF_036898095.1 Palaemon carinicauda
ATCTTATTGTTACTACTCTTCTGAAAAATTTCATTTTTCCTTGTTTCCTTTCCTCACTGGGTTATTTTCCTTGTTGGAGCACTTAGGATTACAGCATCCTGCTTTTTCAACTAGGGTTGTAGCTTAGCAAGTAATAATAATAATAATAATAATAATAATAATAATAATAATAAGTAGACTCTGAGACTCCTTAGAGGTCCAAATGCATAATGAACTACAGTATTCCATGCAAAATTTAGGCTTTAAGAATTTTAGAATACTTACATACCCGTAAAGTAAAGGATTTTTTTCCACTAATTTTTTTTAAAACTGCATCAACTTAAATGAAGAAATATACTTTCCATAGTGTATAAATAACACATTTTTCTTATTGCTTACATTAAAACTAATTGAAACATGAATTTATCTGCAAGTTGGTCATAACATTACAAGTGAGTTTGCAAGTAAAATAAACAAATTATTATTATTATTATTATTATTATTATTATTATTATTATTATTATTATTATTATTATTAGCTAAGCTACAACCCTAGTTGGAAAAGCAAGATGCTATAAGCCCAAGGGCTCCAGCAAGGAAAAATAGCACGGTGAGGAAAGGAAATAACGAAATAAATAAGATTAAAAATTAGTGAACAATTAAAATAAAATATATTAAAAACATTAACTACATTAAAACAATAACAAATCTTTATCGAGAAAAATTGTTTGGAAGCTGAAAGGAAATGCAAAGTTCATCCAGATATCTATTCAGAGTCGTCGCACCAGATAACTTAACCTGATTCCCAGTTTATTTATCGAATTTAAAAGTAAAGGTATCTGGTTTCAGTTCCAGTTTCATCAGAATAGATACTCACCAGAACGTCAGCCGGGCAAGCCCAACCCACCAATTAAGGTGGCCACCCACAGCAGTGGTCTCCCAATTAAATACTTTACACTCACGGTGCCGGGTTGGGGTCGATCTGTTGCCATGCGAATGCTAGGCGAACACGTTACCACTGTACCCAACTGAAACCTAAATTTTATTACGTTGCCAGATTCTATGAATAATATAAATTGCTGGTTCAATAATTTGCAGTTTATATATATATATATATATATTATATATATATATATATATATATATATATATATATATATATATATATATATATATATATATATATATATATATATATATATATATATAGAATCGAAAGGTAAAGATGTCTGGTTTCGGTTCCAGTTTCATCAGAATAGATGCTCACCGGAACGTCAGCTGGGCAAGCCCAACCCAACCACAGCAGTGGTCTCCCAAGTAAATAGCGTGAACTCACGGTCCTGGGCTGGGATTGATCTGCTGTCATGTGAATGCTAGGCGAACACGCTACCATTGTTCTTTAATCATGGGTAGTACAATAACCTCTGTGCCATGGTCTCCCACTGTCTTAGGTTAGAGTTCTCTTGCTTGAGGGTACAAGCAGGCACATTATTCTATCTCTTTCTGTTGTTTTCTTTTAAGTTTTTATACTTTATATATGAAAGATTTGTTTAAATGTTAAAGTTTTTAGAATATTCTATTCTAATTGTTCATTATGTTTCTTATAGTTTATGTATTTCCTTATTTCCTTTCCTCACCGGGGTACTTTCCCAGTTGGAGCCCTTGGGCTTATAGCATTCTGCTTTTCCAACTAGGGTTGTAGCTTAGCAAGTAATAATAATAATAATAATAATAATAATAATAATAATAATAATAATAATAATAATAATAATAATAATAATAATACCCAACTGAAACCTAAATTTACTTACGCCACCAGATTCAATGATATAAAATGCCGGTTAAATTTTACGGAGTTTTATAGCAATATATATAATCGCTCACGCCCCCTAACGCCGATACTCCTAAGTGTAAGATTGTGGGCGTTATATACGCAATATGGAAGAGAATATTAGGTTCCTTCGAACATCGCCTTTAGGAGGAAAAGGCAATTACAACTTGTCTCTTGGAAGTAAGGACATCAAAAGTTGCATTTATGATCTAATTATTGCTTCTTTATCCTCTTTGTGAGGAGGAAAAATTCATCACCGACGAGGGATTTTTCTGTAAAAGAGACGCTATAAATATTTTGTTATCCGATTTAATCAAATTCCAAATGAATCAATGTGACTTTTCCTTATATATGAAGACATGTTTTATATTCTTATTATTATTATTATTATTATTATTATTATTATTATTATTTGATAAGATACAACCCTAGAAGGAAAAGCAAGATGCTATAAGCCCAGGGGCTCCAACAGGAAAAATAGCCCAGCGAGGAAAGGAAACAAGGAAATAAGAGAAGCAATTAACAACTCAGATAAAATATTTCAAAAACAGCACATCACCAAAATAAATATTTCACATATAAACCATAAAAACTGTAACAAAACAAGAGGAAGAGAAACAAGATAGAATAGCGTGCCCGAGCGTACCATCAAGCAAGAGAACTCTAACCCAAGACAGTGGTTGACAATGGTACAGAGGCTATGCCACTACCCAGGACTAGAAAACAATGATTTAATTTTGGAGTGTCCTTCAATGAAAAGAGCTCCTTACCATAGGTAAAGAGTCTCTTCTACTCTTACCAAGAGGAAAGTAGCCAATGAACAATTGCAGTGCAGTAATTAACCCCTTGAGAGAAAAATTGTTTGGTAATATCAGTATTGTCTGGTGTATGAAGACCGAGGAGAATATGTAAAGAATAGGCCAGACTATTCGGTGTGTGTGCGTAGGCAAAGGGAAAAAGAACCGTAACCAGAGAGAAGGATGTAATATGGTTCTGCCTGACCAGTCAAAAGACTCAATAACTCTCAAGCGGTAGTATCTCAACGGGTGGCTGGTGCCCTGGCCAACCTACTACTTATATGTGAAGTAGAGTTTGACACCTGTATACTTTCAACCACACACATAAACATACATACGCTCAAATTCTTTTTCTAAAGCAGATAAAATATCCTTTCACATATGGGGCAATAGTTGGACAGTTCTGAGGACACAGGCATAAAACCACGGTCCTTGCAAATGCTAGCTAAGCACTCTACTACTGAACTACGATATTAATGGGAAAACTCCGGTTAGGTAGAGCCTTAAAGGTCACTCACAATATACTTACCCTTTATAGCTACGTTCCATATATGGTAGATTTACATATATATTACTGATTTATACAAACAAAGCGTATTTGATTATTTTGTAAAACATTATAAATAACGAACTATTATTGATAAAACTCATTTAAGGATTCAATATGCATTAATCAATCTATAAACAATATGCAAAGAATATATCAGAATGTCTACAGTACTTTGGGTCGATGGAAAAAATTATGAAAAACCAGAACCATTGAACAAAATAACTAGAACTCAACAATGATGAACCACAACTGACTCTTTCACAATATTCCTTGATGTCTGTTGAAACTGTTTCTCACTGATGAGTTGAATCTAAAAAAAATACTTGCATTAACTCTGATATTTTTATCCCGCACATAACAATTCACATCCTTGATTCCTTTGTGGGTGTTCTTGCATAATTTTTCCTTTGGACGCCTGTGCAAATTTAGCCTCCACTGCAATTTCATTGCATAAGGAAAATGAAGATCAGAGAGAGAGAGAGAGAGAGAGAGAGAGAGAGAGAGAGAGAGAGAGAGAGAGAGAGATTGGTTTGAAGTTTTCTGGCATCCCAGAGAGTCAAAGTCAAAGTCAAAGTCAAAAGTCAAAAACCTTTATTCCATTATAAAATGGTTATTCTGTTACATAACAATATAAATTATTTACATAAAATTCACAATAATTGGATTGTAAAAATTTAGGATATATATACATTCAAGTAAAATTTAAAAAATACTGCTTAAGTTTCTTTTTGAATAAATCAGTACTAACATTTGTACATTTTCTTATTTCCAGAGGTAGTTTATTCCAGCAAGCTGGGCCCCTTATTGCCATTGAGCGTGAACCCAAATCAGTTCGATAGCTGTCTACATATAGATTTTCATTCTGTCTGGTTAATGCATTCCTACAATTACCAACTGTAGGAAATGTGTATAGCCAGTTGGGATATTCTTTTCTCAAACTTTTAAAAACAAAAACACAAACATCGTACATACACTTTTCTTTTAATTTTATCCACTTTAATTGCTGGAGGGTTGGGGTTGATGTGATCGTGTTTTTTCACCCCAATAACGGCTACTCTACCTGCAAAGTTTTGGATTTTTTGAGCTTTTTCCATATGCATATCATTAGTTGACCCCCATATCTTAATACAGTAGTTTATTACACTCAAGACCAGACTTTCCACAATAAAAGCTCGAGTAGTATTATCAAAGTAATCTTTTACTCTACTTAAATACATTAGAATGCCACTAACTTTTCTACTCAGCTCGTCAATGTGAGTACTGAATGTCATGTACCTGTCCATGTGTAGACCTAGATTTTTCACATGTTGACTTATCTTTACTTCATCACCATCGCATTTTATTATAATGTCATTTGGAATTTTGCTAATATATTGTGAGCTACCCACAAACATGCACTGTGTTTTGGTGGCATTTAATAATAGCCCTTTTCTTAGAAAATATTTCTTAATTTTGAGCAATATTAGTTCAGCCCTTTTTATCAAGCCATCTAAATTTTCTATTTGATCAGCCAAAAGAACTTGGGTGTCCTCAGCGTATTGAATTAGCAAGCAGTTTTCTATGTATTTAATCATGTCATTAACGTAGACTAAAAACAGAATTGGACCTATGACAGATCCCTGTGGGACTCCAAATTCAACCTTTTCAATGCAAGAATTTACGTCTCCTAATCTAACTACCTGACTTCTATCCTTCAAGTAATCCTGAAACCAGAACGTATCAATGTAATGTTCCTTAAGAGATTTACACAATTCATCATGGTTGACACTATCAAATGCCTTTGATAGGTCACATAAAATTAATATGGAAACTTTTTTTCTATCAATATTTTTATAAATTTCATCTGTTAATTTCATCAAAGCTGTTTCTGTTGATAAACCTTTACGGAATCCATGCTGAGTGTTAGAAATCAAATTATTTTTTTCTAGATGTTCCATTAACTGATTACATACAATCTTTTCTATTACTTTCGATATTACGGGAAGGATAGAAACAGGTCTATAATTACCAGGGTCGTCCTTGTCTCCTTTCTTGTGAAGAGGGTCTACGAGGGGTTGTTTCCAAATAGAAGGATATTTCCCAGTTACAATCGATGTATTTATGATAACCGTGATATAATATGCAATAACTGTAAGGGAATCTTTTAGAAAACTAGTAGGAATACCATCCGTTCCGTAAGCATTACTATTATTAAAACTCTTAACTGTTAATATTATTGTTTCTACTGTAACTGGTTGCGGTCTAAACAATCTTATATTATTGCCAAAATTATTTTGAGTGTTTCTAATATCTTCATTTTCGTACTTTTGTAGAATTTCCTGCGTTTTATCATAAGTTATTTTTCCTACCTTAGCAAAGTATTGGTTAAATTGATCTGCTCTAGCTTCTGGGTTGTCGTATTCAATCTTTTTATTTGTTTTAGTAGATACAATATTATTCATAATTTTCCATGTTTCTCTACGAGATTTACTTTTCTTGATCTTGTCTTTGTTATAATAAGCTTTGGCAGTACGCATTTTCGAATTGATGAGTTTTTTCATTTCCTTATACGAATTGTTAAGATTTTCATCATGTCTATTCTGTTTAAGCCTTTCTTGCATTTTGTCCCTTTCAATCATACTGTTTTTGAGATCATTGTCTATCCAAGGTGCACTGGGTCTCCTTATTTCCTTCGTGGTTATTGGGGCACATTTATCTAAGGCACTATTATATACTTTATTGAAAATTCCTGTTTGAATATCTGTGTCATCAGTATGCATGATTGTATCTAAAATTATTTTCTGGTCTAGCAATGTATTGCACAAAAAATCTGCAGAATAATATTTTAAACACCTAGAGGTTACCGTGACTGGTTTACGCTTTGGCTTCTTAATATCTATGATAAATGAAATATGTTCATGGTCAGCTACAATACTTGGATTCACCTCAATTTTAATGACACTTTCCTGCTTGTTTGTTATTAACACGTCTAGTAGTGTGGATGAGATGGGGCTAACTCTAGTAGGTTTATTAATCATTTGATTTAATTTGGTGACTTTTAAAATATTATGTATCTTTGCTGAACCTAACATCAAATCATCATTTAGATCACCTATTACATAAATTGATTTATTCTTTAGAGAAATCATTCTCAGACATTCCAAAATATAGTTATAAGTATCATTTGAAGCATGCGGATGTCTATACAAGCAACCAATGATAACAGAAGGTAGCTTACGAGATTGTACAGAGAGCCAAACCTCTTCTACCCCCTCTACTCTTTGAACAT
The DNA here is from genome assembly GCF_036898095.1 of Palaemon carinicauda. Classification (NCBI taxonomy): domain Eukaryota; kingdom Metazoa; phylum Arthropoda; class Malacostraca; order Decapoda; family Palaemonidae; genus Palaemon; species Palaemon carinicauda. The sequence goes on from NC_090735.1 coordinate 25,827,209, forward strand.
TAAGATTACAAATATTAACAGAAAGATTATTTTTTACATAAATACAACAACCTCCACCTCTTCCTTTGTCACATCTATATATTGTATAATTAGGAAAATCAATGAGTGAATCGACAACATTCGTGGTTAACCAAGTCTCAGTTAAACATAATACATCAATATTTCTGTTTAAGAGCATTAATTCAATTTCACATATCTTACTAAGGAGAGACTGTACATTCAAATATTCTATACACAAAAGATCGTTTTTTGGAGTCACATGATTAGCTATCCCAGTACCAATGTCCGGGACGAGCACTTCTTGTGTGATAACTGCCTCTTGATGGAAGAGGCGGGAAGTCATATTCCCACGTATCCGCTCGTGACCAGTAGTTGTCATGGGAGAGGTCATGGTAGTCATAAGGCTGAGCTGAGTGACCTCTATAATTGGCTCTATTTGTCGACTGCCTATGGGGTGGTCTCCTATTGTATTCCTCACTTCGGTATTGCGGGGGTGATCCTTGGTGTTGGGGGAATGGCCTATTATCATGGGAGTGGTAGGAGTGGGTATTCCATCTAAACCCCGTCCGAAAAGGCTGTTTAGGCCTACCTACATTTCTTTGCGTCAACGGCTTCGTGGCGGCTTCCAATTGTCTTCTCCTAATGTGGGGTAGGAAGGGTCGAGTGATTATACCGTCAGCCCACGGATGACCTCCCATCACTGTATTCTGCTTATTCTCTGGCACCTCTGCTACAAATGATTGGCCTCGTTTAGAATGTCCAAGGTGCCGTACTTTAACTTCTTGTTGTGAGAGCCCTCGGAAAACTAACTCATCAACCACATTCTTAATAGATGCATTGCTGCTGACACCTCCTATGTATATTTGTACTGACCTTTTGGGTTGTACTACGATGTTGTCTTCCGAATTTTGCTCTTGACGTGTTTTTCTATTTTTCTTTTTGTTGACCGGTGGTAGGACACTGCGTTGGTCCGTAGGGACTGCTTCCTCCTCCTCCCTTTCTTCCTCCTGGCCTTCACTCTCATCTTCACTTTCTTCCTGTTGTAAATAATTGTTGTCGATAGGGGGAAGTGTGG
>NC_090735.1:25835783-25855783 GCF_036898095.1 Palaemon carinicauda
GTGTGTGTGTGTGTGTGTGTAGGTTATGTAAGCCTGTATGAGTGTGTACGTGTGTACCGTCATATATCAACAGATATCTTGATAAGTAGTTGAAAACACAAATGAATAATGAAAGTAAGTTAGATAAATAATATAATAACAAATAAAGACAGAACGTACTAACAAAATACCAATCCTCTTTGGCATAATAATTGTTATTATTATTATTATTACTCGCTAAGCTAAAACCCTATTTGAAAAAGCAGGATGCTATAAGCCCAACGGCTCCAAAAGGAAAAATAGCCCAGTGGGGAAAGGGAATAAGGAAAATAATTCAATGTAATGAATTAACCAAAATTGCAATATTCAAAGAGGTCATGAACTTACCATTAAATTCGCCAGCGCCTTCTCGAACGAAGAGAGAATATTGTATTTAAGTGATTGGCAGTTTACGTGTGGATTAGCCCTTTTGAGGTTTCACCTGTCAATTCCAGACTTTCATTTGTATCACACTGCACCGCCAATATCACTATCTTTCGATATTCTAATTGCCTCGCCGCTCTTAACTGACAGGGCGGTTGTGTGGATATGACACATTTGATTAGAATTCCCCGATCTGAGTTTTGTGTCATGCAAGTCTTCTCTCGTTTACATCTTTGACTTATGAATGGTGCATTGAATTGCTTGTTATACCAAGTTAAATTAACAGGTATTGATTATAGAACCATTGTGTACCAAATAAGTTTATGATATTTAGCTGGCAAACATTCGGTATGTGTGAATGCTTTGCATTTGTGAGTTCACGTGGGCACACTTGGAGATAGAGAAATTCACAAATGGTTAAATTGTTTACCATCACCACCATCTCCTCGTACGACTATTGACGCAAAGTGCCTCGGCTAGATTTCACCAGTCGTGTCTATCTTCACAATTCATCGTCTAATACTTCACATTTCATAGTCCTCAGCCATGTAGGCATGGTCTTACAACTCTTCTAGTGCCTTGTGGAGCCCACTTGAAAGTTTGGTGAACTAATCTCTCTTGGGGAGTGCAAATAGCATGCCCAAACCATCTCTATCTACCCCTCACCAGAATCTCATCCACATAAGGCAGTCGAGTAATCTCTCTTATAGTTTCATTTCTAATCATGTCCTGTCATTTAACTCCCAATGTTCTTCTGAGGGTTTTCTTCACAAATCTAGAAAATTTGTTGGAAACCGTTTCATTACCTTAAACGGACTCATGCCCATACAGTAACATCGATGTCACTAATCTGACATATAGCCTGTTTTTTTTTTATGTAATTTCAGGCGATTTGGCTTCCAAATTTTACTTCATCAAGACATTGCTTTATTTCCTCTTTTCAATCTTTCATTAAACTCCAATTATAAAGATCCTGTATTAGATATCATAGTTCCTAAATATTTGAATGCTTCCACCTCATTAATCCTTTATCCTCAAATTATGTTTCACCTTCCATTGCATATTCCATTCTCATCATCTTTGTCGTTCTTCTATTCATTTTGAGCCTAACCGCATGTGATATGTCAAGCATTCTGGTAAGCTGCTAATAAGGACAGCGTCATCAGAAATCTCAAGTTCAACTAATTTCCTGTTACCAATCCATTCTAATCCTTCTCCGCCACCCTCAACTTTTCTACCCATTACAAAATCCATGAGGATGATAAACAACATAGGTGACACCACATTCCCATGGAGTACTCTACTGTTTACTGGAAATTCATTTGATAGGATTCCCCTAACATTAACTTTGCGATTGTTATACATATGAACAGACTTAATCAAATTTACATATCTAAGAGGAATCCACAAAAAACGTAGAAGTCTCCACAAAATTGGACGGTGCACACTATCAAAGGTGTTTTCACAGTCCACAAATGCCAACGAAAGTGGAAATTGTTACATAATTAAAAATTTTTAAAACATCTTAACAGAAGCGAATCCGCAAAGCTTCCAAAGTTTTGTCATCTTCACCAAGTAATTATTCGTATCAAAATATCTTGATATGACATAGATCTGTGAGTTAAATGAAAGGGTTGGTTTGAATATCGCCATGATCAGCAAAGCTGTACTTGTCAGGGAAATGCATACTAGGTTGGTTTGCTGTGAACAATCAGATAAAAGTTGCCCGCCATTACCAATTCGCAGTGGCCAGCATTGTGATAAACTCTGACCAAACCACAGAAATGAATAATAACATGTCTGAGGCCTTTGTGGTGAAGTGGGCAAGAAACGGTTGTATTTTTTATTGCTATTGTATTTGTATATATATATATATATATATATATATATATATATATATAACTATATATATACATATATATATGTGTGTGTCTGCATGTGTACATATAATTGAGATATATATATATATATATATATATATATATATATATATATATATATATATATATATATAATTATATATATACATATATATATGTGTGTGTCTGCGTGTGTACATATAATTGAGATATATATATATATATATATATATATATATATATATATATATATATATATATATATATACATTCTTGATATAAAATATTTATTCATATTATCTATATACAAATATATATATATATATATATATATATATATATATATATATATATATATATATATATATATATACATATATATATATATATATATATATATATATATATATATATATGTATGTATATATGTGTGTGTATAGATAGCTAGATAGAAAAATTAATAGAAAGATAGGTAGAAGGACAGATAGATAGAAAGATAGATATTGATGTCATTTCTCGCTATCATTTTGAAGCTTTTGGTATCATGTTAATAAAAGCCTCTCCCCCAATCTCTCGCATCCGAAATATCTCTTTTCTAACTAATAACACAAAGAGGATCTTCTGGAAGAGCAAATCACATAAGAAATCCTTTTTATTTCAAATTAAATAACAAATCAGTTTTCCCTCTCACGAGAGGGAAAATCACTCTCTCCAAAGTTCTCCCTTCTCTATTGTTACCTTTGAGTTTTATCTCAAGTTTCTACCAAATTGAAAAACTACAGAGGAAAAACCTAATAACATTACTTCTCGTTCCAAACTATTTTCTGGGAATTGCTTTGAATGTGGCCTACTACAAATCTGTGTTTAGGAAAGTTAATTTTGTAGCAACTGCTACAAAACTTGAGTTTCGCCGTTTCTTGCCTCTCCAATTCCAAAACTTCTAGGCTTACGACCATACAGGTATATAAAAGTGGTGTATGTAACCCAGTTATATGTAGCATTTGTACCGCACGCGTATTACGCGCTCGTGTATATATATATATATATATATATATATATATATATATATATATATATATATATATATATATATATATATATATATATATATATATATATATATATATATATATATATATATATACTGTCATTGTCGCTCTCCCCTCGCACTGATAACTTGTTTCTGCCTGAATTTACTTGTGTCAATGCTTGAAGTTTTGTGACCTTCTTTCACGGAAACTGTTATTGTAGAAGCTCGCTGTTTATGGGAATAAAGTTACTTCTCCTACGGGCTGCCAACGCAAAAGCCCATGTCTATGAGGCAAGGCGTTCTTAAACGAACGAACGAACGGAAATAAAGTCAGTTACATTCACTGCGCTTATCAGTTAATACCTAACTGGTGCCTCGGCACACATGGCTGGTTTCTTCGTAAACATATGGAATATTCATGTTAGCCTCTGGTAAATTAATGCATACCAAGAATTTCCTTTATCTTTTTTTTTTAATTGGCTCTAGTGTTCACTACTTAGGTAAGTTAGCCAGTATAAATCAAAATATTCTGAAAATAGAAGGTCGGTTTTCCTATGATGATGATGATTATTATTATTATTATTATTATTATTAGGTGAGCTACAACACTAGTTGGAAAAGCAGGATTCTTTAAGTCCAAGGACTCCAACACGGAAAAATAGCCAAGCGAGTAAAGGAAATAAGGGAATAAACACATTTCATGAGAAGTAATGAAAATTTTAAATAAAACACTTTAAGAACAGAAACATCATTAAAATCCATCTTTCACACATAAACTATAAAAGAAGAATAATGTCAGCAAGTTCAGCATAAATATATTCGCTGCAAATTTGAACTTTTGAAGTGATAACATCACAGCCCTTTAAATTTTGAGTTTATTTCTATTATTCACTGAAGGAATTCAAATCCGATCATATGAGCAGATATCTTATTCTATTAACGTGCATTTACCTCATTTGTATGGGACAAGCACAGTTTCCTTCTATTGAAGGACTTTACTTTTGCTTTGGGGTAGAGCGTAGTCCATGTCGGCTGCCCTGAATGACATCACTAGACCCCAGTGGCGTATGTTCATGTGTTTTACCAGTCACCAGCGTCCTTCCTCCCATCAGCGAGGAGTCCTAGCGCGGTTAGGTCAACAGTTCGAGACGTGTGAGGTGTCTGTTATATTTTTAGAAGGTGTTGGAGTGGCTTTGTTTGTGTTTGTATTAGTCTGAGGTTGCTGCCCTAACAGACTTAGGCATCGAGGCATTATATTAGTAGAAATAAGGAATTAATAAGATATATGTATATTTGGACGTAGATTAATGCGTGTTCCGCAACGAAATCATTTCCAGCATTTTTATTCTATTTTAACCTTAGGTAGATATCTACGTAAACGATCACATTTTCAAGTCATCTTTTCATATTCTTTTTTTCAGTTCTGGTGGTCAAATGTTACATAAATTAAATTGATTTTGTCAAGAATTAAGTTAACATCAAAACGTACCTAGAAGCACCAGGTAAATTCGTAAATATATTACAGAGGATGACACGCAAACTGTATGTATATGCATGCGTTTATATAAACATAAATGTATTGTACATACAATTACTCGTTGAATATGCACAAACCCAACAAACAGGAAAGAGATGAAAGCTATTCCACATCAAGGAGATATGTTGGAACATATCTGTTCTTGGAAATGGAAGCAGAGGAAATACCTTCAGTCCAACCTGAAATCCCTGGGCATAATGCATTTGTGAATCGGAATGCTTGAGGATAAACCACGAAAGAGAATTCCCTGGCTCGTTCAGAAACAGTCTTCTGAATGGGGACTTGAAGGAGGAGCGTTTGAATGAGCGACATACAAATGACGTATTACTGCAGAAAAGCAACTCGCTCACTCGTCACTTCATTACTTCTCTGAAGAGGATGATGTAGTGTGACAAGAAGTGGGGACTTTCTTTGAAGTTTTATTAATATAACTTCTTGTGTCTCTATGAGACATTGATTAAGTAGACCTCTTGTAAGTTTCTCATTATATTAAGAGTACTAATTAGCAGACCTTTTGATAGCTGTTCATTGTGTTAAGAGTGCCCTAGCTTCAGTACCATGGTCTTCCACTGTCATACGTTAGAGTTGCCTAGCTTGAGGGTACACTCGGGCACACTATTAAATTTGATTTTTCTTCCTCTTGTTTTCTTAAAGTTTTTATAGTTTATATAGGAAATAATTATTATAATGTGGTTACTGTTCTTAAAATATTTTCCTTTTCCTTTTTTCCTTTCCTCACTAGCCTATTTTCCCTGTTGGGGTCGCTGGGCTTATAGCATCCTGCTTTTCCAACTACGTTTCCGGCTTAGCAAGTAATAATAATAATAATAATAATAATAATAATAATAATAATAATAATAATAATAATAATAATAGTCATTTGCTATTGATATATCGGTGTTATACAGAAACGCAAGTAATGCCAGATCGCCATAAGGTTTGTTCACCAAAATTCAATGTTTTATATCTACTTTTTATTACATTATATCCAGCACCTTACCTTATTCTCTTCCTTTCTTCTTCTTACAAAAGATTTTTTCTAATGCACCTTAATTGTGTCATTTGGCCACACTACCAAGAACAGCCACATCATTATATATCAGCATTTAGTATGAAAGTATTTGGTATAAAATTTCGTGAATACAATGGCAACATTGAATCTTAAATCTTATATATATATATATATATATATATATATATATATATATATACATATATATATATATATATATATATATATATATATATATATATATATATATATATATATATATATATATATAATTTATATATATATACTGCATATATATATATATATATATATATATATATATATATATATATATATATATATATATATATATTTTATATACATATATACTGCATATATATATATATATATATATATATATATATATATATATATATATATATATATATACATATATATAATCACATAAATATGTTAACGGAGGTACTTCCATATTGTCTTTAACTATTCTTTTTCCAAAAAGTATGATCAACTCTTTCTTATCTTATTTTGTGGATGCAAATCAAACTGGAATTTCATCGGGCAATGGTTGACAGACCTTCAAAGTTACCCATTCCGCGCCAAACTTCACTAGATGCAAAGTTTCTGTGTCTCTGTCGCGAACATCGATTGACAAGTGATGTACAACTAACAAGGGAGGCGCTTCCGTCAGTTATTTCTCAACTAAGACAGACGCCTGAAAGACAGCGAGTTTCCCCGGATCTTTAATTACATGTTCACATCTTGCCGAATGTGTCTGTTATTATCTGCTGCTAAAGTCACCTTTTAGAGTATCCTGGTTGGGTTAAATTGATAATTATTCTCCAGGGATTTCATTGGAGCAGACGACCCACTTCAATTCCAAAGTATCAGAGCCAACAACCCTCTTCAATTCCAAAGTATTTGAGCAGACAACCCACTTCAATTCCAAAGTATTAGAGCAGACAACCCATTTAAATTCCAAAGTATTAGAGCAGACAACCCACTTCAATTCCAAAGTATTGGAGCAGACAGCCCTCTTCAATTCCAAAGTATTAGAGCAGGCAACCCACTTTAATTCCAAAGTATTTGAGCAGACAAGCCACTTCAATTCCAAAGTATTAGAACAGACAACCCACTTCAATTCCAAAGTATTAGAGCATACAGCCACTTCAATTCTAAGGTATTGGAGCAGACAACCCTCTTCAATTCCAAAGTATTGGAGCAGACAACTCAATTCAATTCCAAAGTATTAGAGCAGACAACTCATTTCAATTCCAAAATATTAGAACAGACAACCAACTTCAATTCCAAAGTATTTGAGCAGACAACCAACTTCAATTCCAAAGTATTTGAGCAGACAACCCGTTTCAATTCAAAAGTATTTGAGCAGACAACCCACTTCAATTCCAAAGTATTTGAGCAGACAACCAACTTCAATTCTAAATTATTAGAGCAGCCAACCCATTTCAATTCCAAAGTATTTGAGCAGACAACCCATTTCAATTCCAAAGTATTAGAGCAGACAACCCATTTCAATTACAAAGTATTTGAGCAGACAACCAACTTCAGTTCCAAAGTATTTGAGCAGACAACCCGTTTCAATTCAAAAGTATTTCAGCAGACAACCAACTTCAATTCCAAAGTATTTGAGCAGACAACCAACTTCAATTTCAAAGTGTTTGAGCAGACAACCCATTTAAATTCCAAAGTATTAGAGCAGACAATCCGTTTCCATTCCAAAGTATTTGAGCAGACAACCAACTTCAGTTCCAATGTATTTGAGCAGACAACCTACTTCAATTCCAAAGTATTTGAGCAGACAACCTACTTCAATTCCAAAGTATTTGAGCAAAGAACACATTTCAATTCCAAAGTATTTGAGCAGACAACCAACTTCAATTCCAAAGTATTTGAACAGACCACCAACTTTAATTCCAAAGTATTTAAGCAGACAACCCACTTCAATTCCAAAGTATTAGACCAGACAACCAACTTCAATTCCAAAGTATTTGAACAGACAACCCACTTCAATTCCAAAGTATTAGAGCAGGCAACAAACTTCAATTCCAAAGTATTTGAGCTGGCAACCCACTTAAATTCAAAAGTATTAGAGCAGACAACCAACTTCAATAGTGAGATATGGGGTCCTTTGACTGGTCAGGCAGTACTACATTGGATCCTTCTCTCAGGTTGCTGTTCACTTTCCCTTTGCCTACACATGCACCGAATAGTTTTGTCTATCCTTTACAGATTCTTCTCTGTTCTCATACACCTGACAACACTGAGATTACCTAACAATTCTTCTTCACCCAAGGGGTTAGCTACTGCACTGTGATTGTTCAGTGTCTATTTTCCTCTTGGTAAGGGTAGATGAGACTCTTTAGTTATGGTAATGTACCAACCGTGTGTCACACGATCGTACATATTTCCTTTTGGTTTGTATCTTCGCTCTCCTCTCGCACTAAAAAGAACCTGAAAAAAACATCTCTGTTTTTCTCAATGGTAACGGTGTTGATTTTGAACATGAAATTTCCTGTTGCCTCGAGCTTTTGTATATAAAGAAGAGTGTTCTATAATAAACTCACTCAGTTGCTTCCATCCTGTCTTTGAGTCACAACCTTCTCTCGGCCCGTCACAGTAAGCAGCTCTTCTAGGAGAAATATACTCCAAAATCAAACCATTGTTTTCTAGTCTTGAGTAGTGCCATTGCCTCTGTACCATGGTCTTCCACTGTCTTGGGTTAGAGTTCTCTTGCTTGAGGGTACACTCGGGCACACTTCTATTTAATTTCGTTTCCTCTTGTTTTTGTTAAAGTTTTTGCAGTTTATATAGGATTTTTTTTTATTTCAATGATGTTACTGTTCTTAAAAATATTATTTTCCTTGTTTCCTTTCCTCACTGGGCTATTTTCCCTGTTGGGACCCCTGGGCTTATAACGTCCTGCTTTTCCAACTAGGGTTTTATCTTAGCAAGTCATAATAATAATAATAATAATAATAATAATAATAATAATAATAATAATAATTCCAAAGTATTGGAGCAGACAATCCACTTCAATTCCAAAGTAGGCCTGAGGCCGTTTTCAAGCCACGGTCAAAAACATAATAATTCAGATTCTTGTCACCGCAGAAATTATAATATGGCAGTATGACTGAGAATAATATTCCCATCGAATATTGGAAAACTTGAATTTTGAAAGAGCATGGAATGAGTTAGACACATTTCCTACGCTCTCTCTCTCTCTCTCTCTCTCTCTCTCTCTCTCTCTCTCTCTCTCTCTCTCTCTCTCTCTCTCTCTCAAGGTGGCTTTTATTATGATGTACTAATCAGAATTATTGCTCTGGAATCCATTTATTCATGAAGTCTTGATTAATTATGTAATATTGTTCTTCATACCATTTGTTATAAACACTCTTAGGAAAATTTTTCTTGGTGAATACTTATCCTGCACATGTTTCTCATTCATTACCGTAATTCTTATTTTATTCTCTTATTGTAATTCATTCAGCTCTACAGTCACGGATAATTTCCTATCCTAGTATCTATCAAAGGTTTGTGTTTTACAAATTCCTTTGAATCTGTTCACTTTTAACTAATTTTCGCCTCGTTTCGGAAATGAAATAAGTGAATTGATAAAACTAGGAATACAATTATTAGCTATGTGTTTTGCATCGTGATAAAATGCCAAATTGATGTATTGAATGAGCCGTTATTAAAATTATTCAAATTAGTATCATTATTAAAATTATTATTATTATTGAAATAATTATTATTAGAATTATTAAAATTATTATTAATGTTATTAAAATTATCATTATTTTATGAGTGTAATAGTTTCTTTTGAAGTCAGAACAAAATGTAAATAGGCGATTGAAAGACAATATTCCACTACTATGGAATCCAATTACAAAAATAAACAATCAAAATCTTGGTTGTCACGCCTCAATTGTATTCGGTGGAACTCTTATTCAACGTTTTTTTTTTTATTATATATCTTGATGACTGTTTTTACCACCGCCAACGAAATTGGAAGGAGGTTATGTTTTCGGCCCTGTTTGTGTGTGTGAGTTTGTGAACAGCTTCCTGGCCACAATTGTAATCATTGAGTAATTAAACTTGCAAAGATTAACTGCTATGTAAAAAGCTGGAAATTATTAAATTTCTGAGGGTCAAGGTCAAAAGTCAAGGTCACGGTAAAGCAGAATGCCCAATTCGCGTAATCAGTCATAAGTTAGGACACCGTTGTCACAGAGACTTCAAGCTTGATTCGTATTCGAGTGTATGAAAATCCACGCCAATTAATACATGCTAAGGTCAAAGGTCAGAGTCAAGGCCGACAAAAGGTCGAGAAATAAGCTGCAGCAATAGTGGAGGTCTGCACTCAACTGAGTGCCCCTCTGGTTATTTATTCTAATTTTAAACGAAAGCATTATTATTCACTGTGAATTATTAAATAAGAAATTTTTTATTTTTTTCTTTCTTATGAAAGTTCAACTTCTTACATATATTCTGATGAATCATGATGACATCTATTACATTAGTTGGATGTTTAATCGAAAGCAATATTTATAAAAACAAATATGCCGCTGAAGATAGAAATATATTTCTATTTTTTTTTTAATAAAAACAAAATAATTGTAATCCAAATTACTGGAATGGCAGACAACAACTCTACATAAAACATCGTTATTTAAACCATGACTCCCCAAACGAGATTAGTTCAATAGAATTTTGACTGGGAAGAGTTGAAAGACCCAGAACTACATGGCTGAGGACTATGAAGGGTCAAGTAGGTGATGTTGAATTTGAGAAGCATTGATTTAAAGGCTTAAGATAGAGACGACTGGCAAAATATAACCGAGGCCCTTTGCGTCAATTAACATAGGAGGAGATGATGATGATGATGATGGTGATGGTGATGATGATGATGATGATGATGATGATGATGATATCGTGAAGTAGGAGATGGTGAATGGGAGTAGTATTTACTTAAAAGCTCAAGATAAGGACAACTGATGAAATCTAACCGAGGTCCTTTGCGTCAATTGACAAAGGAGATGATGATGATGATGGTGATGATGATGATGATGATGATGATGATGATATCGTGAAGTAGGAGATGGTGAATGGGCGGAGTATTGATTTAAAAGCTTAAGATAAAGACCGATGCCGTCTGCGTCCATTGACAAAGGAGGAAATAATGATGAAGATGATGACATAAATAATGTGATCGATGCTATTATTAAAAAGATTTACGCTCTAAACTCAATTTTAATACGGCTTCTGTGAAATAATAAAGCCATTCTAGATAAAAAACAACACCAAAGCCTTTGATGAAAACGTAACCTACCCAATTGTATTGTTGTGTTTGTGTAGCCTTGAGCTGAGGATTTGCTGCGTCCCAAAGCGTAAACACAACTGTCATTTTAATTCATTACGTAAGGTACTTTGTTTCGTTATATCCATGTATCTTATGTAAACGTTTTTCACTAAATAGTGATTGTTATACCTTTTAGGGATTTATTTCTAAAAGAAAAGTGTTATATATACTAAGAAAATCTATTGGAGTATATACAACTAAATTCAAGTAGTTTAGACTTGAAGCAAATGTTTTTATGTTGAACAGGCTGACATAAATATTTTTATTGTTTTTATATGGAATATCTGTTTTGATGTTGCTGCTGTTTTTAAAATATTTTATAAATTGTTAATCATTTCTCATATCGTTTATTTATTTCCTTATTTCCTTTCCTCACTGAACTATTTTTCCCTGTTGGAATCCTTGGGCTTATAGCACCTTGCTTTTCCAACTAGGGTTATAGCTTAACTAATAATAATAATAATAATAATAATAATAATAATAATAATAATAATAATAAAATAAACATCATTTGGACATTACTTAGACATGTGCTATATGATGCTGATTTATGCTATTATATCTACATGGTCTCTTTCTCAGGTCAGGGGGGTGGGGGGCGATGTTACCTTAACGTGGTGAAAAGGTTTGCGTATTACCATGATCGACAAAGTTGTATTAGTCAGGACTATCCATACTAAGTTAGTTTGTTGTGAGCGATCTGACTAAAGCCTCCCGCCATCACCAATCGCTTTGGCCATCGTGGTGATGAAATGGCCAAATCCAAGATATGAACAAGGACATGTCTGAGGACGTTGTCCTGCTGCGGAGAAGAAACGACTTTATTTATTATTGTTCTTTACATTAAAGTCAACAACAACTTTGTTTCAGCGAGAAAATTATATCCATCACCATTTAATTGAAAAAAAACAATAAGTCCAAATACAATATTGGCTCAAACTACAGCTATTATACTCGCATACATTTATATATACATATATATATATATATATATATATATATATATATATATATATATATATATATATATATATATATATATGTGTGTATATATGTATATATATATATATATATATATATATATATATATATATATATATATATATATATATATATATACTGTAAATGAATGTGGCTCCATTGATTAGTTTTATGTAAACAGACGCCACGGCAATATAGGTCATCCGAACATTGGTCTTTCATTGTAATCAAATGTTTTTGATTCTTGGTCATTCACGTTGAATATATATTGTTTACGTGCAAAGAAATATTAAGATATTCTCTGAATTCTAAATCGGGGCAGTGGTGATAATCTTTAAATTACAAAATAACAGTAGTATTGATACTCTATTTTTACCTGTAATATTTTTATATTAAAATAAAAGGAAAGATTAAGTAAAAGTATTTATATAAGTTCTATATTTGGTAAGGTTATAAATGCTTGCAATGGTCAGTCAAAATAAGAACTAGATACAGATACGAACATGGATTCACAAAGATTTTAAAATGAGTTTTAGATTCATAAGGGCAAGAATATATCCAGGAAACCTCGAACTGAAAAACAAATACATTTTATCATCATATTCTATACGTTTGATGATGGGTTTAATTCCTAACTCATAATCCAGAGCTCTATAAAAATATAACAGATACATAAGGATGATCCTAATACATATATTGTTCGAATGAAAATATTTATTCTTATAGTGGGCAATAAAATAGACTATGAATGAGATTTTTATTTGGAGGGTGGACGATTATTTTCGTATTTTCGAAGAAAAAAAAAGTCTTTTAGTGCTTTGGTGATTACTGAAGGTATTTTCAATTTTGATAAAATTTTTTAAGTACTATTTAAACAAAATTAACCAAGCGTGAAAAGACAATATCCAAAGTTAGTGCCAGAATTATTTTATCACTTTCTATTGGGAGATGGAATCATCTTTTTATCATGCTATCGACTCATTATCATAAAATCTATATTAAGATTTGTATATATATATATATATATATATATATATATATATATATATATATATATATATATATGTATATAAATATACATATATATACATACATATATATATATATATATATATATATATATATATATATATATATATATATATATACACACACATATAGATATATATATATATATATATATATATATATATATATATATATATATATATATATATATATATATATATATATATATATATATATATATATATATACATATATATATATATATATATATAATATATACATATATATGTATATAGATACATATAAATGTGTGTGTGTATATATATATATATAATAATAATAATAATAATAATAATAATAATAATAATAATAATAATAATAATAATAATAACATACCCTAGTGGTAATCGCAAAATCATCTCATAACATTTTCTGATAACTTTCACGTCCAATACTTCAAAAGTATAAATAGTCAATACTTATCATGCACATATTCCATGAATCATAAGTGTATGATTAAAATTTCTCAAAAATACAACTCTACAACTGCTACATGATTACCTCAATTGCTGACTAATACGTGCTTAAACACAGTATAATCTTTTATAATCTATTTAGCGTAGATAAGTCAACGATGCAAATATTGCGCCATTTTGCTCGTTTTAAATAACATTAGACTTAATTTCTCAAACTGCTGATGTGCTATCTCTCCCGTATTTTCAAATATTACTGTCTGCAATGCTGCAAGGACGCGTGTCTAGTGGCAGGAGCCAGGGAATCTAAAAATCATATGTCGTGTATAAATGTGTATGCATATATATATATATATATATATATATATATATATATATATATATATATATATATATGTATATATAAATATATTATATATATATGAATATATAAATGCGTATAAATATATATATATATATATATATATATATATATATATATATATATATATATATATATATATACATATATATATATAGATATATATATATATATATATATATATATATATATATATATATAAATATTTATATATATGAATATATATGAATATATAAATACGTATAACTTTCTCTCTCTCTCTCTCTCTCTCTCTCTCTCTCTCTCTCTCTCTCTCTCTCTCTCTCTCTCTCTCTCTCTCTATATATATATATATATATATATATATATATATATATATATATTTATATATATATATATATATATATATATATATATGTATATATATACATATATATATATATATATATATATATATATATATATATATATACATGTAAATATATATACAAATATAAATATATATATATACATGTAAATATATATACAAATATAAATATATATATATATATATATATATATATATATATATATATATATATGTATATATAAATATATGTAATATATATATACATATATATATATATATATATATATATATATATATACAATATATATATATGTATATATATATATATATATATATATATATATATATATATATATATATATATATATATATATATATATATATATATATACACGGAAGGAAAAATTGAGACTTGATTGGAGTTAGTACTTTCGTCCATTAGGGACATCAACGAACTCATCAATGAGAATATACATATACAAAGTCATCGTTTCCATACAGAAGGATATCCTACAGCTGTGAATTTCTTGATAATTCCAGAAAAGTCAGATTTTAAATAAGAGGATAATACCGGATAAACGGAAAACAAAACATGGCTTAGATTTAAATTTTGAGCTTTGATACAGAAAATAAAAAAAAACGATTCAACAATATTCCCTTGGGTAAAATCATTTGCATGGATTACTTTACTTGTCTCTGACCATCCAATCTTATAACTAGATCCTAACCAGTAGGAGGCGAAGGCATTATTAAGAGAATCCTTAGAGAGGACCACCTGATGTTGTTTTATTCTGACTGAAATACCTTTGGATGTTTGGCCGACATAAAATAAGCTACCATCTGAAAAAAGAACACTATATTCAATATTATTACCATTTTCATAACTATTATTAATCAACATATTTTTAGGGTACAATTACATTTAAACACTACCTAATATATATATATATATATATATATATATATATATATATATATATATATATATATATATATATATATATATATATATGTATATATATATATATATCATTTGTAGTCAACATCCCTACTGTACTTATATAAATACGAGGTCTTATGGCAATCTTTTATTTTTATGTCCGTTAGCTTTTAAAAGCAATGAAATTCTCTAAACAAATTAAGTATATACTGAATATACATACATATATATATATATATATATATATATATATATATATATATATATATATATATATATATATATATATATACATACACATATATATATATATATATATATATATATATATATATATATATATATATACATATATAAATACTTATAAGTATATATATATATATATATATATATATATATATATATATATATATATATTATACAAATATATATATATACACACATATATATATATATATATATATATATATATATATATATATATATATATATATATATACTGTATATATATACGGTATATAAACTACTGTATATATATATATATATATATATATATATATATATATATATATATATATATATATATATATACATATATGTATATATACATTTATATATGTATATATATATATATATACATATATATATATATATATATATATATATATATATATATATATATATATGTATATATGTATAGTTTGTGTGCGTAATTTCGTTAATTTACTTGCTGTCAGGCTTCAGTAATTATGAAACCTAATATTTTTGACACAAGTTCCTCTCTCTCTCTCTCTCTCTCTCTCTCTCTCTCTCTCTCTCTCTCTCTCTCTCTCTCTCTCTCTCTCTCACACAAAAGGATAGAGAGATTAGTTTTTCATATCCGCATACAATATTGGATTCACAACAGATACACCAACTTTCCTAGGATATTTAACCTTTTTTCTTTTTTTAACTTCGACCGACTCTAATCTGCATACGCAGGCAAGTGTTAATTGAACATTTGCTTCAACAAAGACTCGGGTTACGGTCACTGGATTACTTTCACATTCTTTGTATATACATGTTAAAAGATAAATGTCAAACTAATTTATTTCAATTACAGGAGAATTAATATGATTGTATTATATACACACACACACACACACACACACACACACACATATATATATATATATATATATATATATATATATATATATATATATATATATATATATATATATATATATATATATATATATATATATGTAACATTATTGCTATATATTTCTAAATCATTTAAGTTTTTATAGATGTATAAGGTTAAATATACTGTAGACTTATTGTTTTCCTTCTTTAATAGTTTGTCTTTTCACTGGTGGTTATGTTAGTGTTTATAATGGACAAACGGCTGTTTTATATTTTCAAGTGGTCTGGGTTACGTGGCTGCGCTCCTGCGTGAACGGAGTTTTGGAGGGGCTTTTTTTGAGGATGGTTCCTTAGTGTGTTTCTGAGCCTCCAACTTTGAAGGGCGCGACAATTGCTCTGGGAACTATATTTACTCCTCACCATTGCAGAGCTACAGTGTGAAGCTATTTAGCTTTTTGGATATCCCTTCTCTGAAGCAAGGACTCATATCGTCTTGCATTTTGTGTACTGCCCTTGGTTCAGTAAAAGCCAAGGGGACATCTCTGTCCCAAGGTAATAATAATTATACCTGTTTAATTATCGTGATCACGACCTCTGATAATCAGCTGACGTCATTAGTGGAGCTTGTGAAAGCCTTTCCATCAAACCAGCCATCGTTAATTTGATAGGGATATTTAGTTTGTATATGTTAGGATGTTCTTTCTTTTCGTTGGCCTTCTCCTTTCTGGACCCTCTCTCCATTTAGTATGCGTGTGTTGATGACCTTTCTTTAATTGTGTAATTGTTTTATTTTGCAGGGAGTTAAGATTGAGTGTGTATCATTTATTATTATATTATTGTGGTTCAGGTGTTATTTCTGTCTAAAATTTATGTATTAAAATTAAGGAGATTTTTTGTGGTATTTTCTTTGTCCCCTTGAGTTGACTTTGCACTCATATTGATGTTTGGGTATTATTCCACCTTTAGTGGACTTAGTACTGTATGATGGTGAATACTATTTGATAAGTGTAGTGTTTTGAGTGGTGGTCAAAGCCAGCCATCACAATATATATATACACACACACGCACACACACATATATATGTATAAATACATGTATGTATAAGTATATATATATATATATATATATATATATATATATATATATATATATATATATATATATATTATATATATATATATATGTGTGTGGAAATATATATGTATATATATATATATATATATATATATATATATATATATATATATATAAGTGTATATATATATATATATATATATATATATATATACAGTATATAAGTGTATATATATATATATATATATATATATATATATATATATATATATATATATATATATATATATATACAGTATATATATATATATATATATATATATATATATTTATATATGTATGTGTATATATATATATATATATATATATATATATATATATATATATGTATGTATATATATATATATATATATATATATATATATATATATATATATATATATATATGCCCCCTGTGGCCGCGGGGGCATAAAATAAATTTGAATAGCGCCAATGTTATCCCTGCGTGTCGTAAGAGGCGACTAAAAGGGACGGGACGAGGGGGCTGGGAACCCCCTCTCTTGTATAAAAATCCTGTGAGACATTATCAAAGAGATGGAGCTGGGGGGAGAGTGACTGCTCCCCGCACTCTAGTTTTGGGGTGTTTGAATGTGCGTGGATGTAGTACGATAGAGAGTAAAAGATGTGAGATTAGAAGTATGTTTAGAAGTAGAAGGATGGCTGTATTGGCCTTGTGTGAGACAAAGATGAAAGGAAAGGGTGAAGTGATGTTTGGTGAAATGTCTGGTAGAGTGTCTGGGATTGAAAGGGGAAGAGCGAGAGAGGGTGTGACTTTATTGCTGAGTGAATGGATGACAGGTAAAGTAGTGGAATGGAAGGAGATATCATCAAGGTTAATGTGGGTAAGGGTTAGGTTGGGTAGGGAATGTTGGGCGTTTGTCAGTGTGTATGGGCCAGGTAGTGAGAAAAGTGAAGAAGAGCGGAATGAGTTCTGGAATGAATTAACTAGGTGTGTAGAAGGACTGGGTAGAAGGAATTATGTAGTTGTCATGGGTGACTTAAATGCTAGAGTGGGCGCTGGAGAGGTAGAAGGTGTCATTGGAAAGTATGGCGTACCAGGTGAAAATGAGAGTGGTGAGAGACTGGTAGATATGTGTGTTGAACAAGAGATGGTAATAAGTGCTAGCTTTTTTAAAAAGAAAGATAAAAATAAGTATACATGGGTAAGAGTGGCAAATGGAAGAGTAGTAGAAAGGGCATTAATGGATTATGTGTTGATAACTAAAAGAATGTTTGGAAGATTGAAAGACGTGCACGTGTTTAGGGGTATGGCTAACGGTATGTCTGATCATTTTTTGGTGGAAGGAAAATTAGTTGTAGCAAAAGAGTGGGGGAATAGAGTAGGTGGATGTAAAAGGGAGCTAGTGAGGGTTGAAGAGCTAATAAAACCGGGGGTAAAAAGTAAATATCAGGAAAGGTTGAAAATGGCATATGACGAGGTGAGAGTAAGAGAAACTGGTAATTTAGAGGACGAATGGAAGTTAGCAAAAAAATTTTTGTTGGGATTGCAAGTGATGTATGTGGCAAGAAGGTTGTTGGAGGCAGCATGAGGAAGGGCAGTGAATGGTAGAATGAAAGAGTGAAGGTAAAAGTGGAAGAGAAAAAGAGGGCTTTTGAAGAATGGCTGCAGAGTAATAGTATAGAGAAGTATGAAAAATATAGAGAGAAAAATGTGGAAGTAAAGCGCAAGGTACGCGAGGCAAAGAGGGCAGCTGACCTGAGGTGGGGTCAGGGACTGGGTCAGTCATATGAAGAGAATAAGAAGAAGTTTTGGAAAGAAGTGAAGAGAGTAAGGAAGGCTGGCGCAAGAATTGAAGAGACAGTGAAAGATGGAAATGGAAGGTTGTTAAAAGGAGAGGAGGCAAGGAAAAGGTGGGCGGAATATTTTGAAAGTTTGCTGAATGTTGAGGATAATAGGGAGGCAGATATAATTGCTGTTCCAGGTGTTGAGGTGCCAGTGATGGGAGATAAGAATGAGAGAGAGATTACAATAGAGGAAGTGAGGAGAGCACTAGATGAAACGAGAGTAGGAAAAGCATCTGGTATGGATGGTGTGAAAGCTGAGATGTTGAAGGAAGGGGTGTGACTATGCTTGAATGGTTGGTGAGATTGTTTAATATGTGTTTTGTGTTGTCAATGGTACCAGTAGATTGGGTTTGTGCATGTATTGTACCACTATATAAGGGTAAGGGAGATGTGCATGAGTGTTGTAATTCAAGAGGTATTAGTTTGTTGACTGTAGTTGGAAAAGTGTATGGTAGAGTAATGATTAATAGGATTAAGGATAAAACAGAGAATGCAATCTTGGAAGTACAGGGTGGTTTTAGAAGAGGTAGGGGTTGTATGAATCAGATTTTTACAGTTAGGCAGATATGCGAGAAATATTTAGCAAAAGGTAATAAGGTGTATGTTGCGTTTATGGATCTG
>NC_090735.1:25865783-25868283 GCF_036898095.1 Palaemon carinicauda
TATATATATATATATATATATATATATATATATATATATATATATATATATATATATATATATATATATATATATATATATATATATATTATATAAATATTCTTGATCAAAATTTCTAGGAATACACATGGATGATAATTAAACTTATAAATGAGTAACTGAATGACATTCAAGCTTTCAAGAATTATTTAAACTGGTTTCTTCGGATTACCAGTGCGCAGCAATTGCGGCTCCGCTATGTGACAAACCTCTTGTGTCCAATTCAGAATTCAGTGTCACGAATGTGCTAACGTTGTATGCCTTAAGCTTACAAATAGAAAGCTCTCTAGCATACCTGCGCCTATACCAGTTCGACTATAACTTTATTTGATACATATGAATTATAAATTTAGAAATTAATTAAATGATTGAGCATATTGGTAGCTTAGATACCGTAGAATATCATCAATATACCTGGTCTATACATTGCACCCCCTAGGTATGCAATCCCCACAAAAGGTTAATGTAAACACCATTAAACATAACTAGCAGTATTTTTCAGAAAAAAAAAAAGGAAATCAAAAGATAGAGAAGTTGCAACCCAAAGCTTTAACACACATTGCAGAAGCGTTGCATTGCATAGGCCACTGCAGGAAACTTAAGGGTACATGACACTTGCATGCATTCGTGGCACGCACTGGCATGCATTGATGCGCGAACTCGTGTGAACGAGTCGTGAAAATGTCGTGAACAGTGCTGGAACTCGCGTGCCAGAGCGTACCAATGCGTGCCATGCGTGCCCAGAACTTTGAAATGTTTAAAGTTTGTGGCACGCATTGGCACGCACAAAATAGTCGTGAAATAGTCGTGTACGATGCGCCAACTGGAGTGAACTGGAGTGAACAGTGCGGGAACTGGCGTGAACTGGAGTGAACGATGCGGGAAGTGGCGTGAACTTTATAATGAAGAGAAACAAAAAGGAAACGAAAAAATTAATGAAAAGGAAAGAAAAATGAACCTAATAAATTTTTATATTTGCTGTTTTAATGTGAAAAAAAAATGATATCTTATTTCAAACTATTTCTATAACTTTATAATGAAGAGAAACAAAAAGGAAACGAAAAAATTAATGAAAAAGGAAAGAAAAATAAACCTAATAAATTTTTATATTTGCTGTTTTAATGTGAAAAAAATTATTTCTTATTTCAAACTATTTCTATAACTTTATAATGAAGAGAAAAAAAAGGGAACGAAAAAATTAATGAAAAGGAAAGAAAAATAAACCTAATAAATTTTTATATTTGCTGTTTTAATGTGAAAAAAAAATTATATCTTATTTCAAACTATTTCTATAACTTTATAATGAAGAGAAACAAAAAGGAAACGAAAAAATTAATGAAAAGGAAAGAAAAATAAACCTAATAAATTTTTATATTTGCTGTTTTAATGTGAAAAAAAAAATTATATCTTATTTCAAACTATTTCTATAACTTTATAATGAAGAGAAACAAAAAGGAAACGAAAAAATTAATGAAAAGGAAAGAAAAATAATCCTAATAAATTTTTATATTTGCTGTTTTAATGTGAAAAAATATTATATCTTATTTCAAACTATTTCTATAACTTTATGATGAAGAGAAACAAAAAGGAAACGAAAAAATTAATGAAAAGGAAAGAAAAATAAACCTAAACAAATTTTATATTTGCTGTTTTAATGTGAAAAAAAAATATATCTTATTTCAAACTATTTCTATAACTTTATAATGAAGAGAAACAAAAAGGAAACGAAAAAATTAATGAAAAGGAAAGAAAAATATAAACCTAATAATTGTTTATATTTGCTGTTTGAATGTAAAAATAAAATGATGTCTTATTTCATGCACACACTTATTTTCCTCTATTACCAATCAAGACCCAAAACTTGTTTTAAATAAAAATGAACTGAAAAATAAACCCAAGAAATTTTTAAGTTTGCTGTTTGAATGTAAAAATAAAATGATGTTTTATTTCATCAACATACTTATTCTTCTTTATTACCTTAAAATGGAGAGCAAAACAAATTTTTTCTGTTTGCTGTTTTAATGTAAAAATAAAATGATTTCTTATTTCAACACACTTTTTTCTCTATTACCTTAAAATCAACAGCCTAAAAACTTTTCATGTTTGCTGCTTTTAATGTTAAAATAAAATGCTTTCTTAATACTTGTACATATTTTATGTCTGCTATATACTGTATATGTAAATCAAATGCTTTCTTATTGAAACAAAAATAAAGGGCAACAAAAAAATACAAACGAAAAAGATACGTTTCTTCTCCTCAATGCAATGGTGTCTCTGACAGAAAGCATTGTTGTCTCTTCCGAAGCCAATCCAAGAATGTCCTCGGGTTGGAGAAGCCCCGTTTTTATATGGAGTGGCCAATTCGTGAACTGGCGTGAACTGGCGTGAACGATGCGGAAACAATGCGGAATGATGAGCGAACTCACGTGAACGTGTCGTGAACTTCTCGTGAACTACACGT
>NC_090735.1:25878283-25883283 GCF_036898095.1 Palaemon carinicauda
TAAAAGAGGAAATGATAACGTACAAAAAAAAGTTATTAGTAATGTGTCTTACCTTTATGTATCTCCTGCTGTTGATAATGCCACACCCATTCTGGTCCATATAGATCTTGCTGTTCTTCATAGAGGTTTGCTACAAAGAGATTTCAAAGTTAGATAGAGATTCATAAAAAATGGGTGAAAGATTTTTCATATCTTCCTAATGTAAAGGGAATTATTTCAATACCTAATCCATATTTGACGAAGATAATTTCACAAGTCAATATAGTCTAATATATCTATATAATATCGGTTTTGGAAAGTAATTCACTGGCAGCTTAAAAATACTTCTGCTCTATATATTCAATTCAAATGAGAAATATTATGTAACTTTCGTAATTCCAAAAAGAATAAAAACAAAAAACACTAATAGATAAAAAGAACAATACCAAAAAAGAATGAGTAAATTTACTTTTTTTTGTGCTATTTTTTAAACAATATTGTTATTATTATCATCATTATTACTTCAAAGCTGCAACCGTACTTGGAAAACCATGATGCTATAAACCCAAGGGGTCCAACAGGGAAAATAGGCCCATGAGCAAAGGAAATAAAGAAATAAATAAACTATAACAGAAGTAATTAACAATTAAAATAAAATATTTTAAGACATTACGACATTGAAAAAATCTTTCATATATAAACTATAAACCCTTAAAAAAACATGAGAAAGATAAATAAGACAGAAACGCGTGTCCGAGTGTACCCTCAGGCAAGAGAACTCTAACCCAAGTACAGGAGCTATGGCACTACCTAAAACGATACTTTCCTTTTGAAGTGTCCTCCTAGAAGAGCTTTGTACCATAAGAATTATAGCTTAGTTTTAAGTAGTTCAACACTCGATGGCCACACAAGTATAATTACAGTGTAAATTTGGTTTAAATGTTTAAATGTCACTCATGAATGGCAGAGGCTAGGGATAGTGACAATACCCTGTATATACAACACACAAGCCCAGTCTTCACTCAATCTAGGACCAGGGAGGGCCAGGCAATTGCTGCTGATGACTCAGCGGGTTGACCTAAAGCCTCCCACAAAACCCGCCACCCTTAGCTCACAAGAATGGTGGGGTTGCAGACACGACAAAACACTATCGAGTTTGAGGGTGTCTCGAACGCCAGTCCATCAAGTCACCAGGCAGCGACGTTTCCAAAAATTTACCTCTACCCTTCACAGCGACTTATTACACACGATGAAAATAGTAATGAAGGTTATTTGCAGTGGCAAATCAGTATTCTTTATTATTATTATTATTATTATTATTATTATTATTATTATTATTATTATTATTATTATTATTATTCCATAAAACCACCTAAAACAGATAAAAGATGATGATAATAATAATAATTATAATTAATCAATCCGGTAATATTATTATTGACTTTATAACTATTTTATTTATTAATGATATTATAATTATTTTCATTTTCCATTAATTATCATTACTATTTTCTTATCACTTTAATATTTCAGATAAAAAACTTAATTAGCTTCCAAATCCAGTCGAAACCACGTCCCACTTTAATCTGGCTTTGAGTTCATCATTACAGCCCATCCACTTACGATACATCTAAGCACTTGCGAAATAAAAGTGTTCGATGTAAAGCTAAATTTAGTAAAATACTCTTGTCCTTTGAAGAGTTTTGTGTGGGTTGGAATCCAGAAAAAAAAAAATGAACTGTGCGAGGCTCTGTTAGTTGGTAACTGAGAGGCGAGGTGAATGCAACTAAACTTTATTAAACAGACATTGGATTTATATACAAAGCCTTGCGAGCAAGAACGTTACCAAAATTCAAAGACAATAAAACATGAGACAGCATAGCAACACAGGTTGGTCTATTAACACAACAAGTGATAAGATGAAAAAGCAAAACCGTAGCAGTGTACGAGCGTGTATGAAACACTTGCGGTACAGAAAGTTTCTGGAAGAGTTACGTATGAGGTTAAAACCATAAAGCATATTCTGTGTGTGACCGAATCTAGGAACTAATATGGCATATTTGACTTTAATCACCCATGTGGGTCTAAATCAGAAAATATATACGATATTGTTCTTTCGCTACGTATCACAAATCCAAAAATATATACAATACTGTTCTTTGGCTATGTGTCACAAATCAAAAACCATTAACTATATTGTTCTTTGGCTAAGTGTCACTAATCCAAAAAAATATACAATATTGTTCTTCGGCTACGTGCCACAAATCCAAAAATATGTACGATATTGTTCTAAGAACAATATTGTACATATTTTTGGCTAAGTATCACAAATCCGAAAATATATACGATAGTGTTATTCAGCTACATGTCACAAATCCAAAAATATATACGATAGTGTTCTATAGCTACGTGTCACGACGGGAGTCACGCCAACTCCCATTTCCGAAATGGTTCAGTGCCTTGGAATAAATTGAAGCAATCTCTCTTGTTTAATTGTTCTCTTCGCAGCCTCCTGCTGAAACCAGCAGACCTCTGCGTGGAAAGCATTTCGTCACTCGTTCTGGAGTCATTTATAGGCATTCGTAGTTCGTTACATGATTCAAATAAATGAATTTTTGAGAATACCGGAGGTCTTCATTTCATCCTTCTTAAAGAATATTTTACATTAATTGGTCATTATTTACCATGTAGTTTATTTACTACCTTATTTTCTTTCCTCACTGGGGTGTTTTTCACTGTTTGAGCCCTTAGGTTTATATCATCCTGCTTTTGCAATTAGGGTTGTAAGTTAGCTGGTAATAATAATAATAATAATAATAATAATAATAATAATAATAATAATAATAATAATAATAATAATTTTAATAAAAAAATAAAAATAATAAATTCTTTAAAAGATCAGATCGTACTAAAATAAAACAAGTGCTGTAACAGTTGTGACGTCTGTTCTTAGTTTAAAACTGGCAACGCTAATTTTTGGAATAAAATTTACCTTTGCGTCATTCCATGATGAATAAAAAATTCCTTTGACGTCATGCAAATAAAATTTGACTATAAAAGATACTCTGGGTTTTGATTAGGCTTCCAATTAATAACTATTGATCTATTTTTGCCCGGAAATGATTCTGGGAATTAATTTTAGAATCTGTGTCGTTGTGAACGAATTTTACAAAAATCTAAATTTATACCTACTCTTTTGTACGGAAATTAATTAGTGAAGGTTCATATTTAGCAAAAGAACGTACTTGATTTTAAGTATGTTATTATTATTATTATTATTATTATTATTATTATTATTATTATTATTATTATTATTATTATCAAAACCCATACTAGATAACCTATCTTTCGCAGGCCACAATAATCATGTTTAGAAAATAATCTATGAGTCTATCTATCTACCAAAGCACTTCCCCATTCTTGGGGGGGGGGGAACCGAAATAAAAAAAGAAAAGAGAACAAAAGGGGACTTTCCTTCTCTTCGCTCCTCCCAGCCTGACGAGGAATTCAGCCGTTTGTTTGGTACTGCTAGGTGCCACAGCCCAGCCTTCCCAGTTATCCACTACAAATGAAGCTTCTTACAGAAATCTCTTTATATTCATTCTTAACCCTCTATTCTTCACCACTCCCTTCACTGCCCCTAACACTTTACACTCGTTGTTCACTCCTACAACATCTGCTTCCACTCCACCATTTCCAGGAACATCAGACACCAAGTACTTAAACTGATCTACTTTCTAAAGTAACTCTCCAATGGATATGACATTCAGCCTAGCACCACCCTCCCTTCTCGTGCATCTCATAACCTTACTCTAACCCACATTAAATCTCAACTTCTTCTCTCACAAACCCTCTCAAACTCTGTCACTAGTCAACCCAGCTTCTCCTCCTAGTCTGCCACCAATACAGTATCATCTGCAAACAACTAATGATTCACCTCTCACTCATGATTACTCTTATCTATCAGTTTCAATCCTCAACCAAGCACTCAAGCATTTACCTCTCTCACAACTCCATCAACAAACAAATTGAACAACCATGGTGACATCACACATCCCTGTCTCAGCCCCACTCTCGGTGGAAACCACTCACTCACTTCAATTTTTCTTCTAACACGCTTTCTACCCACGAGTAGTAAGGTAAACTGCGGATGAAATGTAAAGCATTGAACAAGTAAATATATTTAGGAAAAAAATAGGCAATTATCAATTAGAATTAACCATGAAAAACAATCATCCAACATGATACATTCATGAGTAGAACTACTTGCCTTTTCTTATGCCATAATGATAAATGATATAGAACACTTTATACAATTAGTACATCTCTGACGAGAGAGTAAAGTGGTAGAAGGGTCGTAAACTCTCCGGCCAGTTTCGCTAAACTTAAATACAGGTTTAACCATTTACAAGTTAACTTGAAGACGACGTTAACTTAGTACTTTGGTAGGCTTTGTAGAACTTAACAAGAAATTTTGCGAGATACGAGTTACATGAGACAGTTTCTACAGCTTTGTTTGCTTATAATTAACTGACGTACAAATCTCTTAACATTTTCGTTATACAACTGCGATTTGAAAGTAATTTCATTACTTAATCTCTCTCCTAAATTGCCCAAAATAAGAAGGATGTCATAAACTAGAACTTTTGTTTTTTAGAAAAACTAAATATTCTTTTATGTTTATTTTCGATGGCCGAAAGCTAAGGATACATCTTGATTATTATAATATTTCCAATACCGCTAAAAGAAAATTGGGATTTAAGAACTTCAATGAAAGAATTTATTAATAAATTTGAGTATTTCAGAGCTAAATTTCTTATAATTGTCATTATGATATGATATAGTAAACTGTTAATAAGAGATGCTATCGGCTTTGATTATGCTTCATTAGACATTTCATCAAATTGTAAAAAGTATAAAAAACTGTGTGATAACTTTGAATTGGCATATTTTCTTCATGCAGTTGGACCTTCAGCTAGAGGTATATAAATAAAAAAGGTCAAACGCATGTGACCTATAAA
>NC_090735.1:25895783-25898283 GCF_036898095.1 Palaemon carinicauda
ATTTAAAGTCTAGACTTGCAAAAGCAGAGTTCGTTTTGCAGACGTTTGCAGTTTGTCGTCTTTCGGGGAATGGAAATGACACCCACTCGAGTGGGTAGTAATTAAAGGCGATGTCATGAGAGAATGTTTTCCTGGGTCATTCGGTGGTGTCTCACCGATAAGCGATTTAACAGGTGCCAATATTGGAGGGGATATTTCAGCTTAGCAGGGTCATGACACTTCCTGAATTAGATAATAATGGTGATATTGATATGTAAACTTAATATTTTGGGTTTAATTCAGGCATGGAAGAGATGAATTATTAAAAGAGTATAACAAAGACATTGATATATTGTACATAATTTATATTAAGTTTTGTAAAAAAAAAAAAAAAAAAAAAAAAAAAAAAAAAAAAAAAAGTTCATTCTTCGTCAATATAGTCTTTACCTCAAACTTAATTTCAATTTTTATGCTCATTTTATTCTTTATCATTCTTTATTATTTTCCGAAAAAGTAAACTTTAAATTCGGCATGTTCGTCTTTGTATGACACGGCCATGACACTGTGAAATTGAAGTGTGATAGCGTGACATTCTGTAAACTGTTGGTAGAAGAGAACAAATTGCAGAAGAATAAGATATAACGTATGCAGTCTATTAAACATCATACGAATGACAAGCAATTTGAGTAAATGAATATAACAAAGGGACTGAATTTTTTATGTCTACACATACACGAATAGTCTGGCCTATTCATTCCACATTCTCCTCTGGTCTCATGCACCTGGCAACACTGAGATTACCAAACAATATTTCCTCCCTCAAAGGGTTAACTATTGCAATGTAATTATTTAGTGGATACTTTCCTCTTGGTAAGGGTAAAAGAGAATTTTTAGCTCCAAAATCAAACCATTGTTCTCTAGTCTTGGTTTGGAGCTCACCTGCTTAAGGGTACACTCGGGCATATTATTCTATCTTATTTCTTTTCCTCTTGTTTTTTGAAAGTGTTTTTATATATTATAGTTTACATATGAAAGATTTATTTTAATGTTGTTACTGTTTTTAAAATATTTTATTTCACGTGTTAATTACTTCTCTAGTAGCTTATCTATTTCCTTATTTCCTTTCCTCACTGGGCTATTTTCCCTGTTGGAACCCATGGCCTTATAGTATCCGGCTTTTCCAGCTAGTGTTGTAGATTAACTATTAAAAATAATAATAATAATAATAATAATAATAATAATACTTTGTTAATGATTAACACGTCGGCCCCTAAAACCTATTCGACTGTTATGCAACGAAGCAATATGCAATACACAGCCCTTACTCTTTCTTATCTCACAGCTGCGTTGAATTATGCTTCAGTCCATGTGACATTTACGCTCTCGTCTGTAACAGCGAACAGCAAATAAAAGCAATGAGAGATTTGACTGCTCGCTTTTGAAAATCCAATATCTGTTCCATTCGTTCAACTTACTCCCAAGACTGGAATGTCAAAGGGTTTTTTCTGGGTCGACCTGTGATGGCCGGTGAAAAGAGTCCTTCTTTACACTTTTCTGATATAAATCTTCAAAATATACCAGAGAAAGATAAAAGCATGGAATGCAGAGGTTACTACCCTCGCGCGAGCACCTCGTGGGTGCCGTGTATACATCAGGGGCGTGTGAAAACCACTATTCACAGGCTGTCTTCCATTTAGATAATTCCTTCATCAAAGGGAAGGGCCGTAACAAAGGCCCCAGGAACCACACTTGGACTACGCCACCGTCACCCAACACGAGCGCCCTCTAGGTCATCCTTCTGTTTTGGACTTGCCCGCATAGTCGTACTTTTTTGTGCTCTCGTTTCACTGTTGCACTCAAAATATCTGACTTGTTCCCAACCCAATGAGTATCCATTATAGCGGAGTATAACTCAAGTCGGTGAACGTTCCGAAGAGAACGGAGCTAGGGTGGCGGCATAAAGCGATCCCAAAATAATGACTCATACACTAACGGAACCTATTAATAATGCTAGCTATATTAACAGTAACCACATCAATAAAACGTAAATACCATCAAACGTAATATCATAAACCCGGAGAAGAAGAGGAGGCAGGGATAACTCGTGATCGTATAAAACGGAAAACGGGAAATCCACCTCTCCTCACTCGAGCTTAAGAAAGTAAAAGAGAGAAAGGGTAACTCATAACTGTAGTAACAGAAACCGAGAACGCCATGCTCACGCTCTCATGGTTACATTATAAAGAACCAAAATCACACAATAATATGATATACGAATAATGATAAAATTGTAATAACCAAGAACGAAGAATAACGACAGCGTAACTAATAAATATAAAGATATAGTCTAAAACGACCACCTTCCCGAGGCGTGTACGTAAACTATAACAAAGGCAAGAACGTTATTCTTCGTTCGTCTAAATTGGACATGCTAGCAAAAATATACCATAGTAAAAACAAAAATAAAATAATGATAATAATAATGGTCATAAAACGTAAGTAATATAACCTAGATGACAGA
>NC_090735.1:25905783-25915783 GCF_036898095.1 Palaemon carinicauda
GTGAACTCTGGAACCGAAGGACTATGTGGATTATGTTCATTCGAATGATTAAGAGATGTCCTTTTACACCCTCACTGAACGGCTAGTTCCTGTATATAACGCTGAGCACCACCATCACCTCGCCAGACACTATATGTTCATTTACTCACAGCGCAGTCAGGGTGTGTCAGGGT
The DNA here is from genome assembly GCF_036898095.1 of Palaemon carinicauda. Taxonomy (NCBI): domain Eukaryota; kingdom Metazoa; phylum Arthropoda; class Malacostraca; order Decapoda; family Palaemonidae; genus Palaemon; species Palaemon carinicauda. The sequence continues at coordinate 25,905,957 of NC_090735.1, forward strand.
GCACTTCATCAGAATGAGGTGTGCCATGAATTTCTGTGTCCAACTGTACATACAGTGGACAAGGAAACATATCTTAAAACACGAAAAGAATCAAGCTGAATGTCACGAACTTAACACAAGGGTTGTTGTTTCCTATTGCAAACGTCCCTGTATGAGGAAGATCGCCAGACTGGGCCGGTTCCGGCTCAAACTCGTTAGTTTCTCTGGTCGCTGCAACTTCACCATCCTTTTGAGGTATGGATGTGGGATCTGGGGGAACCTATAGTTATCAGCAGTTATTGCCTGGCTCTCCCTCCTCCTAGCTTGGGTGGAAAGGGGGATTGGGCACTCATCATATGTACTTATGGTCAGTGTCAAGGGAATTATCCTGCTTACTAGGGTAATGTCACTGCCCCTTGCCTCTGTCATTCATAAGCCCAATTCAAAATCTTTAAACTCTCTTAAAGGACTGGATATCAGTTTGCATATTTCGTAAGTTTTTTCAAGTAAGACCGTATGGAACAAGAAAGACTTGGGTAATATGAGGGGAGTGTCTAATTGATAGAAATTTATGCAAGTAGTGTTAGGATAAATTGCGTATTGAACATAGAATCAGTTGATTATGAAATACTGGATATTTTACGAAACATAATATCATTGACAACAGTAAAATGGTTATTTATATGTTTAGAAAAACACTGTTTTTTGGCTATAATTATTTGAATACTTCAGGAAGAATAATTTTAATATAAGGATTAGGTACACAATTGCATGGTATTAAAAAACAGTGAATATCATGTGCAGAAAATTAATTTTCTCGATTTTATTTCATGAATTTACCAACAAATCCGAGAATGAACAACACTGATTTACGAGAGGGAAAAAAAGCAAAAGCAACAGTAGTTTCCAATGGAAAAATAGCGTTCCAATATGAATATTTTCCTATAGCGTTTAATGGTCAGACAAAATGTACAAAGCTAGCGAGACATGTTCACCAAAGTGCTAAAAAATTATAATCTCGTTTCGTATGTCTGGCATTGAACATTTAGAAAAATGCAAAAATCGTTTAGAGTTGGACGCTACAAAAATGTTGCAATGCCTATTTCGGATTTTTAAGAATTAGTCCATCCTAAAAACACAGATGTTACGCTCTTACAAAATATATCTCTGTTCAGTGTAAGTTCACGTTGTCTAAAATATCCCCCTGTTCATATTGAAAAACAGATATTCAATTGAACAGGTAGCCTGAAGCTATGGAATACTTCAATCTTTCAATATAAAACTAATATAGCCTACAGGGAAAGAGCAAGCTCTGATCAAAGTGAAGTTGCTCTCCAGCTGACACTGCTCGTTTCTTTCATGCTCAGGGTCAAGCATTGGACCACTTGATTTTCGAAAGTGTTTTTTTTTTCTTTATATATATATATATATATATATATATATATATATATATATATATATATATATATATATATATATATATATATATATATATATATATATATATATATAGCGTTTGAGCCTCTTGATTCTCGAAATGCTTTCACCTTATGATTTTAGAAGAATTTTTACATCTTGTTTTTTAATAGTGATTGGACCTCTTGATCTTTGGAAGTGATGGAGCTCAACATATAAAAGAGACATTTTCGAATGACGAAAAAATCATATCGTGTTTTATCAAAGATATGATGTATTTCCGTAGATGTTTGTGAATAAGATAAACGTAGGATTTCAGAAGAATATTGGGAGTTGAATGGCAGGACAGGAGTAGAAATGAAACTATAAGAGAGATTAATCGGTGGACTTATGTGGATGAGATCATGGTGATGGGTAGATGGAGATGGTTAGGGCATGCTCTTCGCACTCCCAAAGAGAGACTAGTTCACCAAACTTTCACCTGGGCTCCATAAGGCACTAAAAAATTTGGAAGACCCTGGCCTACATGGCTATGGAATATGAAACGTGATGTAGGAGATAATGAATGGAGAAATGTTGATTTAAAGCTCAAGATAGAGACGACTGGTGAAATCTAACCGAGGCCCTTTGCGTCAATAGGCATAGGAGGAGATGATGATGATGATGATGAATTTAGACTTACGGTTATCGTCGTAACTACCTAAGTCATTGATAGTTAGTACATAACTGAGATGCATTTAAACCAGAAGAAAAAAGTAATAACATAATCATATCTATATTATGACCGTAAACTATTCTTCATGAAATTATTCATAATTGCATAAGAAGATGTTCGTACCCAACAAAATCTTATGCATGAAGGCAAATGAACCATGTTTACGCAAACAAGACAATTATTTATTTCCATGTTATGATTCTAACCAAGCAGTTGAACTGCTTTACCTATACATTTCATATTTACTATCTCCCAAGACTGTAACAGCAATTAAATTGTTCTAACCAAAAGTTTCATATTTACTGTCTCCCTTTACACTTCTTTTCCACATCTTCCTGTATAATGCTCAGACAAATTCATTTTCTTCCACTGTCTCCCCTTTCTTCTTAATAGTTACTTACTCATTCGAATAATTATCATTTTCTCCTTCGAAACATCTTACCTTCAGTTGCCTCCTCTTTCGAATTTTTGTTTCATGTTTTTATTTCTTGTTAGCAGCATTTCTCTTTCATCTTTTTGCTTGCCTGTATTTATGATATAAAAGTCTCATATTTGCTTATTCTTCATTCTTCATGTCTATTCATTGCAATTTTCTTCCTCTTCCTCATTTCTATCCAGATGCACCATTCTTCTTCAAACGGTTTCTCGTCTATTCTAAGTCGTCTCCTATCTTCTTTCATCCTCTCTTACCTTCTTTCTTTTATATGCAACTGATTCATTTCTATTCTGACATTTTGCCTTATTTCTCTCACCTCTTCATATTTAATCAGAGCTCTCTCTTTGTGAAAAACGTCATCCATTTCATTCTCTTTCCCAAATGACTGCTTCCCACGTGTTCCAACTTTGCTATTCTTTTATTATCTTTCCATTTTTTTCTACCGTTCTTGTATGAAACATTTCCATTTCCCTACATCCTTCTTTGTAGCTATTGGAAACATCCACTTCTCTCGCTCCGTTTAAAGGTTTAAAGGTCAGACCTAAATGGCAGGGGGAAGGTGCAGTGACATTGCTACAGAAGGAGAAGGACATTGACATCATGTTCTTTGCCTCTATTACTCATGAGAGGCCTTTAAACATTTAGAACTTTATATTAGTGTTATCTACTTCTGACCTTTGGCGTATCTCTTCAGATAACTATTTCCAGTTCAAGCTTTTATCTTCGTCAACTGTATCCTACTCATGTTCTTCACCAGCCGCTCGTTAGCAAAGTTTTTCTTCTTTCCTCCCTTACCTTCTACCATAAACGTTTTCTTTTATTTCCGCAAACGTTTACAAATTCCTCCCTTATCTTTCTCCTCTTCCTCCAAAGCTGTTCATTGCTTGTTACAGAGACTGGAGCAGATATCGGAAACGCCATCAGGACAACCACAACCTTTAAAAAAAAAAAAATTACTGGAATATTCAATATCTGGATCAGCATATCTAAGGGGCGGAATCCCTCCAGACGAAACAACATCTTTTTTTAATTATTTCACGAAAGGAGAAAAAAAATTCTTGATGATGCATTTCCAGAAGTAAATATATAAACTGTAACGTTACGGAACTTTGCTAAAGAAGACGTAATTGATATTTTGTATTACTTTTTCCTATTTTCATCTTATTATTTTCCCTTTTTTTTTAATTTTTTTTATAATAGTAAAAGTACCTTATGTCTTCATCCCTCTCCTCATCCTCTTTAAAAATCAGATCATCATCATCTCCTCCTATGCCTATTGACGCATATATATATATATATATATATATATATATATATATATATATATATATATATATATATATATATATATATATATATATATATAAATAAATATATATATATATATATATATATATATATATATATATATATATATATATATATGTATATATATATATATATATATATATATATATATATATATATATATATATATATATATATATATTATATATATATGTATATATATATGTATATATATATATATATATATATATATATAAATATATATATATATGTATATATATATGTATATATATACATTTATATATATATATATATATATATATATATATATATATATATACATATATATATATATATATATATATATATATATATATATATATATATATATATACATATATATATATATATATATATATATATATGTATATATATATATATATATATATATATATATATATGTGTGTGTGTGTATATATATATATATATATATATATATATATATATATATATATGTTCTTGACAGGTCCAGGGAGGATCAGGGAACGTCTTTTGATGACTGTTGACTAATTATTGGTGCCAGAAAATTTCCTTTTCTTACCACATGAGAACGGTCAAGATGTTTTCACTAATCAAAACTGTGATACCATGAGCTTACCTAAAACCCAAGACTTACAGACATTTTATTATAAAAAGTTTCCATTATGCAACTCCTAACAAAATAATGGTTCAATCAAGAATGAGCATACTTAGTTCCAGGAATTTTTATAAATATCTTTTCATGATAAAATATTTACCAGATATTTTTCATGACTGATATGCAATGCCTTTCGTCTTCCCTCCGTTTTCTCTTTTCGTAACTCCTGATATCAAATAATTAGCAATAGACTTTGTCAATTGCGAGATTAATATTTTTGTTTTCGGTGAGGGACTGAATTTATTAATGCCATTAAGCCAATTTTTTATGTTTTGTCACAAATAAAACAAGAAAACCAGGCTAACAAAGTTTCATAACGCTTACAGAAATCAAAGAATGCTTACCCTTGCGTAAGATATTTGGGTTTTTAAAAAACGCAATAAAGTAGATAGTCATAAATTCATTTCATTGAACCATCTACATTCTTTTCTGATTTAAATATGTATATTTTTGGATTAAAGGCTTACATTATACTAGTTTCTTAATACAAACATTGGAAGCCTATTTTATGGAAGCCGACACAACTGTGGTTGGAAGTTGAATTAACAAAAACGATGATGTCAAAAAAAAAAAAAAAAAAAAAAAAAAACGGATTTGGAATACAATCAATGAAAATTAGGAAAAATCATCTAATCACCTTTATGCATCAATTAGGGATTGTAAAAAAAATATATATATATCTGTAGTGACTGGCGAAAGATCATAAGCTTTTCATGCAAATAAAAAAAGAATATGAAAACTTGAGGAACGTTATTTGTGATTTTACCTGATACAAAAAAGTTTGATTTGAGAGGCATTTGATATTAAGAGCTACGAAAGTGAAAGGTTTTAAAGGTCAATCATTAATGGCAGAGTCAAGGGATAGTGACATCCCCCAAGAAAGCAGGACAATGTCCTAAGAGACTAAACATATATATCCATTGATCAACGCCCAAGCCCCTCTCAATCCAAGTTAGAACCAGGGAGAGCCAGGCAATGGCTGCTGATGACTCAGCAGGTAGATCTATATGCTCCCCAATCCCCCAGTCCTTAGCTCACAAGGATGGTGATGTTGCAGCCACTAAAGATACTTGAAAGTTTGAGGGGGACTCGAACCCCAGTCTGGGTATCACCAGTCAGGTACGTTACCAAATAGGCCACCACAATTAATTAGAGAGATGATGCAAATGGAAAAAAAATGTATAAAAGTTAATGCCAAATTCGCAAGAATTTAGAGATGGACAGTGACCAGAATAATGAATGTCTCAATACCTAGTGAGCACACAGAGTCAAACCTACTAAAGAACATCAGAACGTCGAATATGCATCAAATGAAGAATGGAAACTCTGGAACCGAAGGAAATATGTTTGTGGATTAAATTTAGTCGAAATATTAGATGCCAGGTTGGCCAAAGGAATTACTTTTACACCCTCACTGCACGGCGAGTTCGTGTGTATAGCCCTGACCACCACCTCTGCCATCTTGCCCTGCACTATATGTTTAGTTATTCACAACGCAGTCAGGGCGTGACAGGGTGCAATTCCTAAGAATGAGGTGTGCCAGGAATTTAAGTGTCCATCTGTACATACATTGGAAAAGGAAACATCTTAAAACACAAGAATAATTATTTTTATCTTATCACTCGCTCTTCCTTGACTGTTAATAAACCAACCTGTGTAAGCAATAAAGACTTGAGTAATATAAAGAGAGTGTCTAATTGATAGAAATCTATGTAAGTAGGATATATTGCGTATTGAGCATTGAATCAATTGATTATGAAATACTGGATATTTTAAACAACATAATACCATCAACGATATTAAAATGTGTATTTATATATTTAGAAAAACACAGCTTTTTGGCTACAGTTATATGAAAGCGTCAGGAAGATTAATTTTAATATAGTAAGTAGGTACACAATTGCATGACATTAAAAAAACAGTGAATATCATGTGCAGGAAATTATTTCTCTTTATTTTATTTCTTGAATTTACCAACAAATCCGAGAATGAACAACACTGGTTTACGAGAGAAAAAAAGAATGCAAAAGCAACGAGTAACAGTAATTTCTAATGAAAAAATTGCGTTCCAATTATGAATATTTTCCCATATCGTTTAATGGTCTGACAAAACGTACAAAGCTAGCGAGACATTTTCATCAAAGTGCTAAAAAAAATATAATCTCACTTCGTGTGTCCGGCATTGCACATTTAGAAAAATTCATAAATCGTTTAGAGTTGGACGCTACAAAAATGTTGCAATGCCTTTTTCGGATTTTTAAGAATTAGTCCATTCTAAAAACACAGACGTTTCGCTCTTATAAAAATATATCTCTTCTCTGTGTTAGTTAACGTTGTCTGAAATATTTCCCTGTTTATATTGAAAAACAGAATATTGAATTGAACAATTTAACCGGTAGCCTAAAGCCATGGAATACTTAAACCTTTTAATATCGAACTAATCTTTATGGAAAGAGCGAGCTCTGATCAAAGTGAAGTTGCTCTCCAGCTGACACTGCTCGTCTCTTTCATGCTCCGGTCAAGCATTGGACCACTTGATTTTCGGAAGTGTTTGGATCTCTTGTTTTTAAGAAGTGTTTTTTCCTCTTGTTTTCTTTATTTATAGCGTTTGAACCTCTTAATTTTCGAAGTGTTTTCACCTTTTGATTTTAGAAGAATTTTTACATCTTGTTTTTTAATAGGGACCTCTTGATCTTTGGAAGTGATGGAGCTCAACATATAAAAGAGACCCTTTCTAATGATGAAAAAATCATATGGTGTTTTATATAAGATATGATGTGTTTCTGTAGGTGTTTGTGAATAAGATAAATGTATGATTTCAGAAGAATATTGGGAGTTAAATGGTATGAGAGGATTAGAAATGAAACTGTAAGAGAGATTACACGAGTGCTGTATGTGGATGAGATCATGGTGATGGGTAGAGGGAGATGGTTAGGGCATGCTCTTCGCACTCCAAAAGAGAGACTAGTTCACCAAACTTTCACCTGGGCTCAATAAGGCACTAGAACAGTTGGAAGACCCAGGCCGACATGGCTGAGGACTATGAAACGTGAAGTTGAAGATGAGGTTTGATTTAAAACCTTAAGATAGAGACGACTGGCGAAATCTGACCGAGGCCCTTTGCTGGAAGAATTCAGCTCCTGTATACTGCGCAACATAAACGACAACATTACCAACAACAGGCCGCTTGGCCAATGAGGCTCGTAATGCTCTAAAAGCCTTCATCTTAGTGGGTGTTCTAATACTTAAACTTTGGGTTTTGACAAGCTATTTCCTTCCACTTCTTTGGCAACTAATAGGCGTAGGAGGAGATGATGATGATGATGATTTTAGACTTATGCCTATCGTCGAAACTACTCAAGTCAATGATAGTAAGTAAATGGCCCACTTATATTTCAGATCTTTTTAGCATAACTGAGATGAATTTTCACAAGATGAAAAAGGTAATATCATTATCATATCTACATTATGAGTGTAATATATTCTTCATGAAATAACTCATAATTGCATAAGAAGACATCCGTACTCACCGAAATCTTACGCAAGAAGGCAAATGAACCATGTTTACGTAAACACGAAGGGAATATAAATTGCAAGCACTCAAATGAAATGTGTCAACTCAGGACGCAAATAGACAATTCTAACATATTTACTGAAGCAATAACGCATTTGTTCCCCTTCATTCTTGTATAAGTAAGAAAGCTGATCGTAAAAGATTCATGTTTATGGCAAACACAAAGTTATGTAATAGAGCGTTTAATTTTGCAAATCCGTGTGACAATATATCAACAAAAGAAACTTATCTGTGTCGAAAAAGAGGCACAATGAAGATTTTAATTAATTCCCTTAGTATACCAGGTACACCGTCTATTACTGATATCATTATTATTACTTCTATGAAATACAGAATCTATGAAAACTAAGAGTTGCATAGTAAATAGAGTGTGTAACTCTACGATGAAGGAAAAGATAATACTTATTGTACGCCCAAATTGTCATTGATATGAAAAAGATAAAGCCAGACAATATTCAGATGAGAAACTAAAAAGGTGTGACATCTATTTCAAGTTATCTTTTACCAGGTAACAAATTACTGTGGCAAATGGAAAGCTAAACAATTCAGGATAATATGGATTAAATTTGCACAAAATGAATAACCAAATCACGCAGACTGAATAAAACAATAAACATGAACAAACAAACTGGATTCCAGTTGAGATTATTATAACGAAAGAGGGATTAATAAATGATACCAATGCTCTGATACGTAAAATCATTACATAATTATTTGATAATATTCTTGAGAAAACTAGAATCATACTTTAAAAAATGTCATTAAAAAGGAAATCTTGAAACATATTTACTTAAGCAATAACGCATTTGTTCCCCTTCATTCTTGTATAAGCAAGGAAGCTCTTCGTAAAAGATTTATGTTTATAGCAAAAATTAAGTTATGAAATAGGGCGTTTAATATTGTAAATCCGTGTGACAATATATCAACAAAATCTAGTTATGTGTGTAGAAAAAGAGGCATAATGAAGATTTTAATTAATTCCGTTAGTATAACAGGTACACCGTCTATTACTGCTACCATTAATATTACTTCTCTACAATACAGAATCTATGAAAACTAGAGTTGCATTGTGAATCTTGTTTGTAACTCTATGTTGCAGTAAAAGTTAATACTTATTGTATGCATGAATATCATTGATAAAAAAAAAATAAACCTGACAATATACAGATGAGAAACTAAAAAGTTTGGACTTCTATTTCAAGTTATCTATTACCAGGTAACAAATTACTATGGTATACGGAAAGCAAAACAATTCAGAATAATATGGATTAAATTTGGGCGAAATGAATAATCAAAACACACAGACTGAAGAAAACAATACACATGAACAAACAAACTGAATTCCAGTTGAGATTTCAATAATAAAAGAGAGACTAAGAAATGATACCAATGATCTGATACGCAAAATCATTGCAGGATTATTTGATAATATTCTAGAGAAAACTATCAGCATATTTTAAAAATTTCCTTAAAAAATAAATCTTTACTTAAACTGGATATATAAACAAATTTGCTTATGATATTTTGAAGCTGTTTAAATAATGTTTTGATGATGTTTGAAGTCTAATGACAAAATCAAAAGAAACACTAAAAATACTCGAATTTCAATGCCAATATGAACCACGGTAACGCATGTACCCCGATGTGTAAATCCCTTTTTCAAATCCCCCTCCCTCTCTCTCTCTCTCTCTCTCTCTCTCTCTCTCTCTCTCTCTCTCTCGCT
>NC_090735.1:25918283-25945783 GCF_036898095.1 Palaemon carinicauda
TTTATGCAACCCAGGATTCTTTTTTCTTTTTTTTTTTGGCAGACAAGAATACAATTTTTTTTTTTTACTTGAAAGCATTGAGCGGTGAAAATGTATTTGTAACAAACAAAGTTTTCTAACTCTCTGTCAGATTGATTCTGTTTTTCGGGCTTCCATAATAGTTCATCTTGAGATGTAAAAACGTAAAACAATTTTATTTTTATTGTTTAGTGTTACTCTAAAATACTAAACAGCAAAATTGATATGAGAACAAACTAAAGAACAGGATATTTCAACATTTAAGAAAAACAAATGGATATGGGCAGGGCAGATGAGAATGACATTACGAATAACGGAGTGGGTTCCTAGAGATTACAAAAGAAGCAGGGGAAGGAAAAAGAGACGATGAATTGACGAACTAGGAAACTTCCTAGGTGTGGACTAGCATAGAAAGACCACAAACAGACGCAAGAAGAAGGACATGTCTGAAACCTTTGTTCTGGAGTGGACTAGTAACGGAGAATGGTGATAATTTATATATATATATATATATATATATATATATATATATATATATATATATATATATATATATATATATATATATATATATATATATATATATATATATATATATATATATATATATATATATATATATATATATATATATACATATACATATATATATATATATCACATGTATATATATATATATATATATATATATATATATATATATATCTATATATATACATAAAAAAGACAAGACAACAAATAATTCAAGACAACTATTCATTTCCCTGTTATGATTCTAACCAAGCAAGTAAATTGCCTTACCTATACATTTCATATTTACTATTTCCCAAGACTGTAAGAGCAATTAAAGTGTTTTAACCAAAAGTTTCATATCTGCTGTCTCCCTTTACACCTCCTTTCCACATCTTCCTCTATATGCTCAGACAACCTCATGTTCTTCCACACTCCCCTCTTTCTTCTTGACAGTCACTTACTCATTCGAATAATTATCATTTTCTCCTTCGAAACATTTTCCCTCCAGCTGCCTCCTCTTTCAAATCTTTGTTTCATCTGTTTCTAATTCTTCATAGCAGTATTTCTCTTTCATCATTTTACTTATCTGTATTTATGATTTAAAAGTTTCATATTTGCTAATTCTTTATTTTCATTTCTATTCATTTCAATTTTCTTCCTCTTCCTCATTTTTATTCAGATACACCATTCTTCTTCAAACGGTTTCTCGTCTATTCTAAGTCGTCTCCTATCTTCTTTCATCCTCTCTTAGCTTCTTTCTTTTATATACAACTGCTTCATTTCTATTCTGACATTTTGCTTTATTTCTCTCACCTCTTCATATCTCATCAGCTCTCTCTGATTGAGAAACGCCATCCATTTCATTCAGTTTTCTCTTTCCCAAATGACTGTTTCCCACGTGTTCCAACTTTGCTATTCTTTTATTATCTTTCCATTTTTTTCTACCGTTCTTTTATCAAACATTTCTATTTCCCTACATCCTTCTCTGTACCTATTGGAAACATCCACTTCTCTCGCTTCGTTTAAAGGTTTAAATGTCAGACGTAAATGGCAAAGGGAAAGTGCAGTGACATTGCCATAGCAGGAGAATGACATTGATATCATGTTCTTTGCCTCTACTACTCATGAGAGGCCTTTAAACATATAGATCTTTATACTAGTCTTATCTACTTCTGAACTTTGGCGTATCTCTTCAGATAACTATTTCCAGTTCAAGCTTTTAGCTTCGTCAACTGTATCCAGCTCGTGTTCTTCACCAGCCGCTCGTTAGCAAAGTTTTTCTTCTTTCCTCCCTTACCTTCCACCACAAACGTTTTCTCTTATTTCCACGAACCTTTTTAATTTCATTACTCCTCTTCCTCCCCATCTGTTGATTGCTTGTTCCAGAGACTGAAGCAGATATTGGAAACGCCCTCACGAGAACCAACTACCTAAAAATATTTTTCTTTACAGGAATATTAAATATCTGGATCAGCATATCAAAGAGGGCGTAATCATTCCACACGAAACAACAGTTTCTTTTATATATTTGTCGCAAAGAAAACCTCTTTTTTTCTTGATGATGTATTTCCAGAGATATAGGTATAACCTGTAACGTTAAGGACCTTTCCTAAAGAAGAAGTAATTGATAATTTGTACTTGTGTTTCTCATTTTCATTCTGTCATTTTCCCTTTATCTCATTTTTGGGGTATAAAGTTAAAGGTACCTTATGTCTTCATTCCTCTCCTCATCTTCTTTAAAAGTCAGTTCATCATCATCATTTCGCCAGTCATCTCTATCTTGAGATTTTGATTCAATACTTCTCCAATCACCATCTCCTACTTCACGCTTCATAGTCCTCAGCTATGTAGGCCTGGGTCTCGCAACTCTTCTATTGCCTTGTGGAGCTAATGTGAACAGTTGGTAAGCTAATCTCTCTTGGGGGAGTGCAAAGAGCATGCCCAAACTATCCCCATCTACCCCTCATCATGATTTCATCCCCATATGATACTCGAGTAATCTCTCTTATAGTTTCATTTCTCATCCTGTCCTGCCATTTAACTCGCAATATCCATCTGAGGGCATTGTTATCAAATCTATTGAATCTATTGGAGATTGTTTCATTGTCATATAGTAAGAGCAATCTCACTAAACTAGTGTATAGTCTGATCATTATATGTAATCTCACCATGTTAAGGTATCCCCAATCAGAAACGGGTATATATATATATATATATATATATATATATATATATATATATATATATATTATATATATATATATATAATATATATATATATATATATATATATATATATATATATATATATATATATATATATATATATATATATATATATATATATATATATGAATATATATAAATCTATATATATACATATATATGTATATATATATATATATATATATATATATATATATATATATATTATATATATATATATATATGTATATATATATATATATATATATATATATATATATATATATATATACATATATTCTTGACAGGTCCAGGTAGGGTCAGGGAGAGTCTTTTGATGATTCGACAGGTTGGCTAATTGTTGGTACCAGAAAAGTTCCTATCCTTACATCATAAGGACGGTCAAGAGGTTTTCATTAATCAACGTTGCGATACCATGAGCTTGCCTTGAACCTAAGACTTACAGACTTCGTTTATAAGAAGTTTCCATTATGGTACTTCTAACCAAATAATGGTTCAATCATGAAAGACTAATTAATTTCCGGAATTTATATATATCGATTCACAATAAAATATTTGCCTGATATTTTTCCTATCAGATAAGCTGTGCCTTTAAATATTGAAGTATATTTAGATGGAAACGAAACTCAGATATATCCTTCCTGAATGACTTTATTTTTAAGACTAATTTATAATGATATACAGTTTAAAAGAAGACAAGACAGTTAACAGGGTAGTTATGCTTAATGAGTAGTAAGTATCTGTAAACACAAATATAACCTCTTGTAATAGGTAGTTATCAACATAAATACATAACACCTTTTCCCCTCGCAAAAAAGAATGAAAGATTAAAGCAAATAAAAGGATAAACAATCAATAATTAAATGGTGGCATAGCTTCGAATAAATAATACAAAACATGCATATTATTATTAATCATTTTACATTCTAAAATAGTCAGGTGGTCTACTTTGTCTGCTAGACCTTCGAAGTTTTGGTAATTCAGATATCGATCCATCAGGTGAGTCATCAGAAGGTTTACCATTTTCATTTCCCGATAATTTTTCTGCAGCTGCCGCTTCCTTTTCTTCTACATTTGGGATTTCATTCTTCTCTGCACCTGCAACTTCATCACCTAACTCTTCACGAGTATTTATGAACTCTTTTGGTAATGGCGGGTCTGGATAGCTGATCAACTCTGAAAAATCACGTGCTAAAAGTTCATTTTTGCTATCTTGAGAATCATTGGAGATCAGTCTCATTTGATCAATATGCCTCTTCCATACTAAGTTACCGTCCACTTGTACATTGTATGTACATGGACCCAATTTAAGAACCACAACTCCTCGAGTCCATATGCCCTTCTTGGTATTTTGACGATAATCCCGAACCAGTACCACGTCCCCTATATCGAGTTCCCTCATTGGTTTCTCGTTCTCTGAGGCTTTTCTTTCAATTCTCTGAGATGCATCTGGGTGTATTAAATCAAGGCGAGTGCGCAACTGCCGACCCATGAGCTCTGCAGGCGTGCGCTTTGTTGTACAGTGAGGTGTAGTTCGGTAAGTCAGTAGAAATTGACACAACTTGGTATTTAAAGATGTCTTACACGATTGCAATGTTCTCATCGCCCTTTTCATTCCTTGTTTGAATGTTCTTACTGTATTTTCGGCCTGCCCATTACTGCTTGGGTGATAAGCGGGTATCAGTATATGCTTTACACCATTTTGGGTCATGAACTCTTTAAATTCCTCAGCCACAAACTGTCTTCCATTATCAGACACGAGCTCTACACAAACCCCATGCTGAGCAAATACCCGCCGCATGATCTCGATGGTATTCATAGTTGTAATTGATTTCATTGGGTGTACTTCTGGCCATTTTGAAAATGCGTCAATCATAATGAGGTACATTTGTCCCAGGAATGGTCCTGCGAAATCAACATGTACTCTTTTCCACGGACCGGAAGGCCATTTCCATGGATTACCCTCAGCACGAGTCGGCATTGGCTGAGTAGCCTGACAAGCCGAGCACCCTTGCACAGTATTTTCAATATCTTGATCGATATTCGGCCACCACACATGCAAGCGAGCTAATCCCTTCATCCTAACAATCCCCGGATGACCACCATGTAGCTCTTCCAAGATTTGAGTTCTATATCTAGACGGTATTACCACCCTGGCACCCCATAGAAGACATCCCTCTTCAATTGAAAACTCACGCTGACGGCTATGGAAGGGTTTCAGTTCCTGTGCAACGTCCTCAGAGTCTGGCCATCCATTTCTTGTGTAATATAAAGCTCTAGCCAGTACAGCATCATGCAAAGTTTCCCTTGCAACAGATTTTGCAGTTACAGGAAGAGAGTTCACCTGGTGCCTGTTAAATGCAGTTGCTTCTTGTGTCCAGTTTACAAGCTTATCTGATGCATCGGAGTCACAATCTGGTAAAGGCAACCGTGAGAGTGCATCAGCATTTCCATTGTCCCTTGAACGACGTAATTCAATGTCATAATCATAAGCTGCTAACTGTATAGCCCAGCGTTGTATTCTTGCAGCTGCAAGGACTGGAATGCCCTTCCTGGGTCCCAGAATGTATGACAGTGGTTTGTTATCTGTAATAAGGGTGAATTTACGACCATATAAATATTGATGAAACTTCCGTAGTCCAAAGATGATTGCCAAACCCTCACGCTCAATTTGGGAATAGTTACGTTCAGTGGGTGTTAACATCCTTGATGCATAAGCAATCGGTCTCTCTCCGTTACTGGTGATATGGGAAAGCACTGCTCCAAGTCCTTTGGGTGATGCAACTACTGCCAACGTCACAGGTTTACTCAAATCATAGTGCACTAATACTCCTGTTTCAGTGGTCAGCATTTTTTTAATCTCGGAAAAAGCTCTTTCACACTCTACTGACCAATGCCATTTTCTGTCTTTATGCAGTAATTCAGTGAGAGGCGCTGCGACTGATGAGAGATTTGGCACATAACGACGGTAATGGTTTACCAGCCCCAGGAAGGATTGCATTTCAGACCTTGATTCTGGCCTTGGTGCATCCGTGACTGCTGCAATGGCATCCTCCGTCATATGGATATCCTCTTCATCCACAATGAAACTCAAATATTTCAAGGAGGGCTTCATAAATTCACATTTCGACAAATTACATTTCAACCCATTGATGTGCAACCGCTGAAGTACCTTTTCCAGATTGTGTAAATGTTCAGCTTCGGTTCTCCCAGTAAGACTAATATCATCTATGTTGCATCCACAAGGTACTCCTTGCAGAACTTTATCCATTAAAGACTGAAAAAGTTGTGGTGCTGCTGAGACACCATATGGTAAACGGGTATATCTGTACAAACCAAGTGGTGTGTTGATTGTGACATATTTCCTAGATTCCTCATCTAATTCCACTTGCTGATAAGCTTGTGATAAATCTAACTTTGAGAAAGTTTTTCCACCGTTCAGTCGCTGGTAAAGTTCATCTGGATTTGGCATTGGATGTTCAGGGTTTTCCACATAACGATTTATGGTGACCTTGAAGTCACCACAGATCCTAATAGAACCATTGTCTTTTGAAACTGGCACTATCGGTGCCGCCCACTCACTATATTCAACTTTCTCAATAATTCCTTCTAATTCTAGTCTTTTAAGTTCTGCATTCACAGCATCCCTGATTGCATAAGGAACTGTCCTCGCTTTATAAAAGATTGGTTTTGCATCCTTTCTTACACGAATATGAGCCTTTATATTCTTGGCTGTACCCAGTTTACCATCAAAGACATCACCATATTTCCTTAACAGTTCGTCTAACTTTGAGGTTTTCAGAGTACCAGAATATAAATGATTTACAGCTAACTTTTTCCAGTCAAATTTAGCAAAATGCAGCCAGTCCCTACCGAATAAGGCAGGTCCATTCCCCTGTACCACATACACTGGCACTTCCTCCACTCTGTGTCCATGAACTTCCATAGTTATGTAACACATACCGACAACTTCTATTTTTTCTCCCGTCATGGTTTTCAGCACAATATCGCTGGATTGAAGTACTGTTTTTTTCAGATGTTTAGCGTAGAACTCTTCACTGATCAGTGACACAGAAGCTCCTGTGTCCAATTCCATATCAATTGGTATCCCATTTAATTTAACTTTCACTATTATCTCTGGAACCTTATTGTGTCTTGCTTTCATTTTCTTAACACAGTATTTCTATGTATGCACCAATTCATCCTGCAGTTTGCACTCTGTAGTTTCTTCTTCCGAGCCGCTGGTCTCCTCCTCTGCCCTGTTGACCGTCGATCGCTTCCTTCCTTGTCTTCCATATTTCAAATTTCGATTGACTGTGGTGTGATTTTCCATTCGGCACATTCTCCGAAGGTGTCCTTTTTTATGACACCCATTACACTCAGTATCCTTATGGAAACAAACATCAGCCTTATGGTTTGTCTTCCCGCAACGATAACACTTGAGAGAAGCTGTCGGCCCAACCACTTTGTTTACCTCCTGAGTTTGACCCTGAATCTTCGTGACGTTTTCATCAGCCATTTCCTGACTTAGCGCAATCGAAAAAGCTTTCTTTAAGTCAAGCTCCTGTTCACTTAATAGTTTCCTCTGTGCTGAGCGGTTGGCCAATCCAATAACAAACAAGTCTCTTAAAACTTCCTCTTGAAACGCACCAAACTGACATGTTTCCGCCAATTTCCGTTGCTCCGTTGCATAATCAGTGATGGATTCTCCTGGACGTTGTTTCCTATTGTAAAACTTGAAACGTTCAGCTATCAGGATGGGTTTTGGGTGGAGGTGATTTTTCAAAAGCTCAGTAAGTTCTTGATAAGTCCTTGATGAGGGCTTATTAGGGGCAAGCAATGTTTTCAGAAGTCCATATGTTGGAGTGCCGACGGCGCTCAAGAAAACTGCCCGTTTCTTATCTTCCTCTGTTATGTCATTTGCTAAGCAGAACTGATCAAACCTTTCGACATAATCTTCAAAGTCCTCGGATTTGTCATATGCTGCTATATTACCCAAATGCGCCATCCTTAATTTTCCCTTTCGTGAGTCAGTTCCTCGTCGCCATTGAAGTATATTTAGATGGAAACGAAACTCAGATATATCCTTCCTGAATGACTTTATTTTTAAGACTAATTTATAATGATATACAGTTTAAAAGAAGACAAGATAGTTAACAGGGTAGTTATGCTTAATGAGTAGTAAGTATCTGTAAACACAAATATAACCTCTTGTAATAGGTAGTTATCAACATAAATACATAACAAATATTATTCTTCCCTTCCTTTTCTCCTTTCGTAAGTCCTGATATCAAATTCCATTCAAAATAAACTTTTTATTAGCTATAATTAATAATAGACTTTGTCAATTAGGAGATTAATATTTCTATTTTCGGTGACTGACAGAATTTATTAATGTTATTAAGCCGATTTTTTCATGTTTCATCACAAATAGAACAAGAAAACCAAGATGAAAAAGGTTTATAAAGCTTACAGAAATCATAAAATGCTTAGTAGAGTACCCTTGCGTAAGATATGTGCATTTTTAAAAATAACAATATAGTATATATTCTGGAATTCATTTCATTATACTATCCATATTCCGCTCTGATTTAAATGGTATATTTTTGGACTAAAAGTTTACGTCATAGCAATTTAATAATAGAATCATTTGAACTTTATATTATAGAAGCTTTGGGCCGACGAAACTGTGGTGGGAAATGAAATAAATGAAAACGACGATGTCAAAATAAAAGATTAGGAATACAATGAATGAAAAATGGGAAAATCATCTCATCATTATTAGACATCAAAAGGCGATTATACCAAAAGATATTTGCAGTGACTGGCGAAAGATCTTAAGCTGCTTATGTTAATAAAAAAAGAATATGAAAGCAAATGACCACCAAAAAAAAAAGGATTTTATGAACAGTATTAGTGATTATAAATGATACACAAAAGTTTGATTTGAAAGGCATTTGATATTAAGAGCTACGAAACCTAAAGGTTTTAAAGGTCACGCATGAATGGGAGAGACAAGGGATAGTGACATTGCCCTAGCAAGCAGGACAATGCCCTAGAGACTGAACATATATATATATATATATATATATATATATATATATATATATATATATATATATATATATATATATATATATATTTATATATATATATATATATATATATATATATATATATATATATATATATATATATATATTCATATGATCAGCGACCAAACCCCCTCCCAATCCAAGCTAGGACCCGGGAGGGCCTAGCAATGGCTGCTGATGACCCATCAGATAGAACTGTTAGCTCACACAAAACCCCATCTTCTGCTCACAAGGATGGTAAGGTTGCAGCTACTTAAGAGTTTTAGCGGGACTAGAACCCCAGTCTGCAGATCACCAGATAGGGACGTTACCAAATAAGCCACTACAAATACTTAGAACAACGATTCGAATTGGAAAAGGATTTTATAAAATTAAATACAAATCTGCAAGACTTTAGAAGTGGATTGTGACCAGAATAATGAATGTCTCAGTATCTGGGGGTACACAGTAGCAAACCTCCTCGAGAACGTCAGGTGCAACCGTTGAATTTGCATCAAATAAAGAATGGAAACTCTGGAACCGAAGGAAATACGTTTATGGATTTTGTTCAGTCGAATTATTAAGAGGTGTCCTTTTACACCCTTACTGCAAGACGAATTCCTGTCATCTCGCCCTGCACTATATGTTTAGTAAATCACAGCGCAGTCAGGGTGTGACAGGGTGCAATTCTTCAGAATGAGGTATGCCAGGAATTCACATGTCCAACTGTACATACATTGGAAAAGGAAACATCTTAAAACTCTAAAATAATTAATTTCATATTATCACTCGCTCTTCCCTGCACTCTTAATAGACCAACCTGTGTAAGCAGGGAAGACTTGCGTAATCTAAGGAGTTTCAATTGATGGACATTTATGCAAGTAGTGTCAAGATATATTGCATAATGAACATAGAATCAGCTGATTATGAAATACTGGATATTTTACGCACCATAATATCAGTAAAATGGATATTTATATATTTTGAAAAATACAGCTTTTTGGCTACACTTATTTGAATGCGTCAGGAAGATTAATTTTGAATATAATGATTAGGTAAAAAATTGCATAGTATTAAAATAATAGTGAATATCATACGCAGGAAATTATTTTCTATCGAAAGGATTTCATGCATTTATCAACAAATCCGAGGATGAACATCACTGATTTATGACAGAGAGAGAGAGAGAGAGAGAGAGAGAGAGAGAGAGAGAGAGAGAGAGAGAGAGAGAGAGAGAGAGAGAGAGAGAGAGAGAGAGAAAGGAAAAGCAATAAACAACAGTAATTTCTAATGGAAAAATAGCGTTCCAATATGAATATTTCCTGTAGCGTTTAATGGTCTGACAAAACATACAAAGCAAGAGAAACATTTTCCCCAAAGTGCAAAAAAAAAACTATAATCTCGTTTCGTATGTCCGGCATTGAACATTTAGAAAAATGCCAAAATCGTTTAAAATATTCGCTACAAAAATGTTGCAATACCCATTTCGGATTTTCAAGAATTAGGCCATTCTAAAAACACAGGTGTTTTGCTCTTACAAAAATATATCTCTACTCGGTGTTAGTTCACGTTGTCTAAAATATTCCTGTGTTCACATTGAAAAACAGAATATTCATTTGAACAGGTAGCGTAAAGGAAGGAGATAATTAATCCTTTTAATGTCGAACCAATCTATATGAAAAGAGCAGGCTCTGATCACAGTGAAGTTGCTCTCCAGCTGACACTGCTTGTCTCTTTCATGCTCGGGTCAAGCATTGGACCACTTGATTTTCGGAAGTGCTTGGACCTCTTGTTTTTTTGGAAGTGTTTTGATCTCTTGTTGTTGTTTTTTTTCTAAAAGTATTTTTACGTTTTATTTTCCGAGGTGTTTGAACCTCTTAATCTTTGGCAGTGTTTGGATCCGTTTGGAAGCGTTCCAAGATCCTACTTTGAGCTCAACACCAAAAAAATCGTATCGCATATTGACATTAAAAATATGATGTATTTCAGTAGATGTTCGTGAATAAGATAAATGTGTGATTTTAGACTCGTTTTTATTGTCGTGACTACCCAAGTTATTGATAGTAAGTAAATGGACATCTTACGTTTGAAATCTTTTAAGCATAACAGCCAAATTTGCACAAGATGAAAAATGTAATACATAATCATATCTATTTTATGATCGTAATATATTCTTTATGAAATTATTCATAATTGCATAAGAAGATGTTCGTACCCAACGAAATCTTATGCATGAAGGCAAATGAATCATATTTACGTAAACACAAAGGTAATAAAAATTGCAAGCACTCAGATGAAATGTGCATATCCAACACCGTCAACTCTGGACACAAATACACAAGTGAAACATACTTACTTGAACAATAACGCATTTGTTCCCCTTCATTCTTGTATAAGTAAGGAAGCTGTTTATAGCAAAAATTAAGTTATGAAATAGGGCGTATAATATTGTAAATCCGTGTGACAATATATCAACAAAATCTAGTTATGTGTGTAGAAAAAGAGGCATAATGAAGATTTTAATTAATTCCGTTAGTATAACAGGTACACCATCTATTACTGCTATCAATAATATTACTTCTCTACAATACAGAATCTATGAAAACTAGAGATGCATTGTAAATAGAGACTGTAAGTTTATGTAGCAGTAAATGTTGATTATTATTGTATGCCTGAATATCATTGATAAAAAAAAATAAACCTGACAATATACAGATGAGAAACTAAAAAGTTTGGACTTTTATTTCAAGTTATCTATTACCAGGTAACAAATTACTATGGTATACGGAAAGCAAAACAATTCAGAATAATATGGATTAAATTTGGGCGAAATGAATAATCAAAACACACAGACTGAAGAAAACAATACACATGAACAAACAAACTGAATTCCAGTTGAGATTTCAATAATAAAAGAGAGACTAAGAAATGATACCAATGATCTGATACGTAAAATCATTGCAGGATTATTTGATAATATTCTAGAGAAAACTATCAGCATATTTTAAAAATTTCCTTAAAAAATAAATCTTTACTTAAACTGGATATATAAACAAATTTGCTTTATGATATTTTGAAGCTGTTTAAATAATGTTTTGATGATGTTCGAAGTCTAATGACAAAATCAAAAGAAACAGTAAAAATACTCGAATTTCAATGCCAATATGAACCACGGTAACGCATGTACCCCGATGTGTAAAACGCCCCCCCCCCCCTCTCTCTCTCTCTCTCTCTCTCTCTCTCTCTCTCTCTCTCTCTCTCTCTCTCTCTCTCTAGGTTACCAGGAGTAAATATCCTATTTTCTCATCCACTATTATCGCCCTTTTTTCTATCTGTCTTTTAATAAGCATTAAGTAAAATTTATGCTCTCTCTCTCTCTCTCTCTCTCTCTCTCTCTCTCTCTCTCTCTCTCTCTCTCTAGATTGCTATGAATAAATATCCTCTTTTTTCATTTACTTTTCTCTCTCCTTTCTCTTTCTGTCCCTTATTAACATTAAGAAAAAATTATGCTCTTTTCATCTCTCTCTCTCTCTCTCTCTCTCTCTCTCTCTCTCTCTCTCTCTCTCTAGATTGCTATGAATAAATATCCTCTTTTTTCATTTACTTTTCTCTCTCTTTTCTCTTTCTGTCCCTTATTAACATTAAGAAAAAATTATGCTCTCTCTCTCTCTCTCTCTCTCTCTCTCTCTCTCTCTCTCTCTCTCTCTCTCTCTCTCTCTCTCTTTAGATTACCATGAATAAATATCCTTTTTTTTCATTACTTTTCTCTCTCTTTTCTCTTTCTGCCCCTTATTAACATTAAGAAAAGAATTATGCTCTTTTCAACTTTCTCTCTCTCTCTCTCTCTCTCTCTCTCTTTCTCTCTCTTTCTCTCTCTCTCTCTTTGGATATAAGAACATTTCTAGGGCTTTTTACAGTTTTCCCTTACTGTTTGTTTTAAACTGGGAAATCTCTAGAGTCTAGACTCCCTTTGAACATGAGGAATACGAAGCGAGAGTGGAGTAAAAGGAACTTTTTTTTTTTACTGCAAGGAAACTAATTGCAAGTCTCTCTCTCTCTCTCTCTCTCTCTCTCTCTCTCTCTCTCTCTCTCTCTCTCTCTCTCTCTCTCGGGGATATTGTAAATGAAATATACGAGTGAAGAAAAAGACGGCTTCTGTGAGCACGGCTATGGTATCCCTGTGATATGAATACAGTGCATGGTAGTTTCTTTCATCGTCATTTGAAGGTTAAAGGTGTAAATGTTTAAAAGCCGCTTAAGAATGACAAAGGCAAAGCAAGAGAGCGTGACTTTGTCATATTTAGCAGGATAATGCTCTAGAGACTGAGCATAATATAAACATCTAAGCTGAGACCAGGGACGGTCAGACAATGGGTGCTGATGACTCAGCAGATAGACCTATAGGCTCCCCCAAAAACAGCCTCTTTACCTCACAACAATGGTGAGGTTACAGCAAACAAAGGAAATACCGAGTTTGAGCGGGACTCGTTCCCCAGTCTGGCGATCACCAGGCAAAATTCTATAGGTGATAGAAATATGACAGAAATATTCTATATCTTTTTGTGTCCCTACAGGTTTAAAGCAAAATGTAAAAGCATGTATTGCTACCCACAAGCCATGGCAACTGGATATACAAAGGGTCTTACGAGCCAGTTTTCTTGGTGGTCACCCTTTCATGTATTAGCCAAATCCAACGCTTATCAACACTGCTTTTCATATTTCCCTTGAAGAGGTAGTTTATGAACTTGACGGTCGTTCTACTCAGTTCAAGATTAAATATTATTAAAGGTTTTGTCAACTAGTGCCCACCCAATCTGTGTTTGTGTGTGTGTATGTATGTGTGTGTGTGTGTGTGTGTGTGTGTGTGTGTGTGTGTGTACCCAACCCAATAGTGACATGACTCTGCTGTTTTTCACTTCCTTACATTTTTTAATTATTTATTACTAAATAAAAAGCTCATTACAATGCTTCTAGAAGGCTCAAATCACTGGCTGTTCTTTCCTCAGACGGCCTCTACTTTGTTTATAATGTGTCAAGAAGACTAAAATTCGTGGAGAAATATACGGATAACCTAAATGAAAGAATATTATGGTTGCCTATGAGTTGCCAAAAATATGACTTCATGTATTGTGTGTACATATATATATATATATATATATATATATATATATATATATATATATATATATATATATATATATATATATATATATATATAAATTTCTACCTCATACTTGGGATCGAACGCTGGCCCCTTCTAATGAAAGGCCAGGTCGAAACCAACCATGCCATGAGAGGCCATAAAAGAAATCGGAACCTAACGCTACCCAGCTGTTAAAGATATACCTGGCGAGACATCAGTCTCTTACCAGCGAATTTTACCCAACTTCCCGGCCCAGCATGTGACACAATTGTTAGTAATTCATTCAAATTACCCCTAATGAATCAATATGGATAAATATCAACACAACATCGTGTTCAAATAGAAATAAATTTCTACCTCATACTTGGGATCGAGCCCTGGCCCCTTCTAATGAAAGGCCAGGTCGAAACCAACCATGCCACGAGAGGCCATAAAAGAAATCGGAACCTAACGCTACCCAGCTGTTAAGGATTTACCTGGCGAGACATCAGTCTCTTACCAGCGAGTTTTACCCGACTTCCCGGCCCAGCATGTGACACAATTGGTAGTAATTCATTCAAATTACCCCTAATGAGTCAATATGGATAAATATCAACACAACATCGTGTTCAAATAGAAATAAATTTCTACCTCATACTTGGGATCGAACGCTGGCCCCTTCTAATGAAAGGCCAGGTCGAAACCAACCATGCCACGAGAGGCCATAAAAGAAATCGGAACCTAACGCTACCCAGCTGATAAAGATTTACCTGGCGAGACATCAGTCTCTTACCAGCGAGTTTTACCCGACTTCCCGGCCCAGCATGTGACACAATTGGTAGTAATTCATTCAAATTACTCCTAATGAGTCAATATGGATAAATATCAACACAACATCGTGTTCAAATAGAAATAAATTTCTATCTCATACTTGGGATCAAACGCTGGCCCCTTCTAACGAAGGACAGGTCGAAACCAACCATTCCACGAGAGGCCATAAAAGAAATCGGAACCTAACGCTACCCAGCCGGGAATTCGGGTAAAACTCGCTGGTAAGAGACTGATGTCTCGCCAGGTAAATCCTTAACAGCTGGGTAGCGTTAGGTTACGATTTCTTTTATTGCCTCTCGTGGCATGGTTGGTTTCGACCTGGCCTTTCATTAGATGGGGCCAGCGTTCGATCCCAAGTATGAGGTAGAAATTTATTTCTATTTGAACACGATGTTGTGTTGATATTTATCCATATATATATATATATATATATATATATATATATATATATATATATATATATATATATAAATGCTATCTAATTAATTAGGAGTGATTTGACCAGTAAATGGATCTTTTTCTGAATATACTGAATCGTTAATAACCTTCAGGTAACAATCACGATGTTGTACACTTAAATCAGTCATTCTATTAGAATTGTTCTTATATATTTAGAAGTTCACGTGAGAAAAAAGTGAACCTAAAATATCGGTTGGAAAAATTCAGTCTATCGTCTTCCAAGATATAATGAAATAACCTGAACAATCTACACATATATCAAAGCATTCCTATTTAAACTCCTCAGCGAGGACAAATCTAACTTAACTTTCAAGCGTTTTTAACGCCATTGCATTTTTCAACATTCATAAGATTTAATTCTACTTGGAGTAAAAAATTGCTCTACAAGCTTTTGTAAACATAATTTGCCATTATTTTTCAGCAATCATCGAAATTCACTTCGAGTTATGTTAAATAATACATATGTTTGGAAAACTTAAGTTTACAGCAAATACAAGAGACCACATTTATCTCCAATTATTTTGTGTAAGTTGATACTACAGATTTAATATAGATACACTTCCAGACAACATAATTATTACCTTGAAATGTTGGGTAATTTTATCTTGTCTTTTATTCAACCCAGGATTTTTTTTTCTTTTTTTTTTGGCAGACAAGAATACAAATTTTTTTTTACTTGAAAGCATTGAGCGGTGAAAATGTATTTGTAACAAACAAAGTTTTCTAACTCTCTGTCAGATTGATTCTGTTTTTCGGGCTTCCATAATAGTTTATCTTGAGTTGTAAAAACGTAAAACAAATTTATTTCTATTGTTTAGTGTTACTCTAAAATACTAAATAGCAACATTGATATGAGAGCAAACTAAAGACCAGGATATTCTAACATTTAAGAAAAACAAATGGATATGGGCAGGGCAGATGAGAATGACATTACGAATAACGGAGTGGGTCCCTAGAGATTACAAAAGAAGCAGGGGAAGGAAAAAGAGACGATGAATTGACGAACTAGGAAACTTCCTAGGTGTGGACTAGCATAGAAAGACCACAAACAGATGCAAGAGGAAGGACATGTCTGAAACCTTTGTTCTGGAGTGGATTAGTAACGGAGAATGGTGATAATATATATATATATATATATATATATATATATATATAGATAGATAGATAGATAGATAGATAGATAGATAGATAGATAGATAGATATATATACATACATACATTATATATATATATATATATATATATATATATATAAAGACAAGACAAAAAATAATTCAAGAAAATTATTAATTTCCATGTTATGATTCTAACCAAGCAATTAAAATTGCTTTACCTATACATTTCATATTTACTATCTCCCAAGACTGTAACAGCAATTAAAGTGTTTTAACCCAAAGTTTCATATTTACTGTCTCCCTTTACACCTCCTTTCCACATCATCCTTTATGATGTTCAGCCAACCTCATTTTCTTCCACTGTCTCCTCTTTCTTCTTAATAGTTACTTACTCATTCGAATAATTATCATTTTCTCATTCGAAACATTTTACCTTCAGCTGCCTCCTCTTTCAAATTTTTGTTTCATCTGTTTTTATTTCTTGTTAGCAGTATTTCTCTTTCATCTTTCTCCTTACCTGTATTTATGATTTAAAAGTTTCATATTTGCTTATTTTTTATTCTCATTTCTATTCATTGCAATGTTCTTCCTCTTCCTCATTTCTATTCAGATGCACCATTCTTCTTCAAACGGTTTCTCGTCTATTCTAAGTCGTCTCCTATCTTCTTCCATCCTCTCTTAGCTTCTTTCTTTTATATACAACTGCTTCATTTCTATTCTGACATTTTGCCTTATTTCTCTCACCTCTTCATATCTCATCAGCTCTCTCTGATTAAGAAACGCCATCCATTTCATTCAGTTTTCTCTTTCCCAAATGACTGCTTCCCACGTGTTCCAACTTTGCTATTCTTCTGTTATCTTTCCATTTTTTTTCTACCGTTTCTTGTATCAAATATTTCTATTTCCCTACATCCTTCTCTGTACCTATTGGAAACATCCACATCTATCGCTTCGTTTAAAGGTTTAAAGATCAGACGTAAATGGCAGAGGGAAGGTGCAGTGACATTGCCCTAGGAGGAGAATGCCATTGACATTATGTTGTTTGCCCCTACTACTCATGAAAGGCTTTTAAACATTTAGAACTTTATACTAGACTTATGTACTTCTGACCTTTGGAATATCTCCTCAGATAACTATTTCCAGTTCATGTTTTTATCTTTGTCTACTGCATCCTTCTCCTGTTCTTCACCAGCCGCTCGTTAGCAAAGTTCCCCCCCCCTACCTTCCACCACAGACTTTTTTTTTTTCTTATTTCCACAAACGTTTTTAATTTCCTCCCTTATCTTCCTCCTCTTCCTCCCCAGCTGTTCATTGCTTGTTCCAGAGACTGAAGCAGATATCGGAAAAGCCATCAGGAGAACCACTTACCTTCAAAATATTTTTCTTTACTGGAATATTCAGTTTTTGGATCAGCATATCAAAGGGGCTGGAATACCTTGTCACGAAACAACAGTTTCTTTGATATATATTTGCCGTAAGAAAAACATAATTTTTTCTTGATGATGTATTTCCAGAGATATAGGCATAACCTGTAACGTTACAGACCTTTGCGAAAGAAGAAGTAATTATTAATGTGTATTACCGCTTCTTATTTTCATCCTGTCATTTTCCCTTTTAATTTTTTTTTTGTATAATGTTAAAAGTACCATATGTCTTCAGCCTCCTCCTCATCCTTTTTAAACATCAGTTACTCGTTCGAAAATGTTATCATTTCCCCATTAACTATTTTATCTTTCAAACGTTTCTTTTGTTTTTTCTCATTACCTGCGTCTGTCTCCTTTGCCATTCTAACCATCTTTCTTTTAAATTTATTACGGTTTTCTTTATCCTTTTTTCACATCCCCTCCTGTTTTTCTTTTTCAAAAGATTCTCATTTACTTTTGTTTCCCCTTCCTCATCAACAACCTCTTCTCTAGGCAAACGTTTTTTTTTTTTTTTTTTTTTTTTTTTTTTTCAACCAAACACCGTTTCTCATTTCCTCACAGCCATCTCCTTTCTTCTATGTTTCCTCCATGTCCTTCATTTACACGCAACTTTTTTTTTTCCTATGATAACATTTAACATATTTTTTTTCCATTTTCTTTTAAATTCTGCTCTCTAATTATGTTATTCTTCTTTCATTGCTTCCCTTCTTTTGCTTCCTTCGTGTTCAACATTGCTATTCCAAATTTAGCCTTACTTCTTTCTTTACTTGTCGTTCCTATCTAAATATCTTCCATTTTCAACACCCTTTCTGAGTACTCAGTAATTCTCCTTCTTTCAAAACTATCTTTATCCGCTCCTTATCTTTGCCACATCTCTTCACTTGAGTATTTCAAATACAAACATTGCTTCTTCACATTGACCCCTACTCGTCTTTCTCCCATGGTTGTTAAAGAAACAAACGTTGTTAATATTCTCCCTTCCATTCCGCCACAAACGTTTTCCATATTCACACTTACCTTCTAAACAATTGCTTTCCATTTCCTCTTTTATTATTGTCCAAAAACGTTTTATTCCATTTCATTCCTTCCCTTCCTCCTCTAACGTCTTTCATATCTTTCTTTACTTTCCTCCATATATATTATTTTCAATTTCAATCCTCTTTTCCTTCCACAAATGATTTTCATTTCCTCCATTATCCTCTTCCACAAATGTCTTCTTTTCCTACGCATCTATTTTTAATTTACTCATTTATCTTCTTCCACAAACGTTTTTAATTTCCTCCCTTATCCTCCTCCACTTGCTCCTCTACAGTTGATTGCTTGTTGTAGAGACTGAAGCAGATATTGGAAACTCCATCAGGAGAGTCACCTACCTTCAAAATAGTCTTCCTTACTGGAATATTCAATATCTGGATTAGCATACCAACAGGGATGGAATCCCTCGAGTGAAACAAAATTTTTTTTTCTTTTTTTATATATATATTTGCCGAAGTGAAAACCTTTTTATTTGTTGCTGATGATGTATCTTCCAGAGTTATGAACTGTAACGATTCTCAGCATCGATAAATGATGTGGTAGCCTAATGAATACATCTCTGTTTGGCTATTTGTTGGATGGGGGTTCGAGACCTGTTCAAGCTCGATAGTTTCTAGAAGCGTCTGGAACCTCACCATCCTTGTGAGTTAGAGTTGGAGGTTTCGGGTAGCCTATAGCTCTTCCTACAGAGTCATTAGCAGTCGTTGTCTGGGCCTCCCTGGTCCTAACTTGGTGGATAGGGAGCCTTGGGAGCTGAGATTTGGGGGTAGCATATAGCTCTACGGGCTGAGTCCTCATCAGTCATTGCCTGGCCCTCCCTGATCCTTACTTGCTGGAGAGAGGGCCATGGGTGCTGATCATATGTAGACATGGGCATTCTATAGTCCTTACCCCGTCCTTTGCCTCTGCCATTCATATGTGACCTTTGAACCTTCAAACGTGAGCCGACCCGAGTTACAGAATTTCATATTATTAAAGATCAATACTTTTTGTGCTTTCTGTTTTGATGAATTAAACGCTTCCCGTCTAGTTACGGTTATTCGTCCTTTTTTTATACTGGAAATTCCTTAATCTCAAAACCTATCATTTTATCATTACGATAAATATGTATATATATATATATATATATATATATATGTATATTTATAAATATATATATATATATATATATATATATATGTATATTTATAAATATAGATATATATATATATATATATATGCGAATGCGAGTGTGTGTGTGTGAATTAGAATAATCTATGGCAGTATGTCATTAGCGTAGCTAGACTCTGATTAACAGATGATAGAATTCGTGTTTCAGATGACAGAAAAAACCTGCTACGTATGTATATCCATGTACTCAGATAAGAGTTTTCATAGCATCAATATATATATATATATATATATATATACATATTTATATAAATAAATATATATATATATATAGACATATATATATATATATATATTATTTGTATATGTTTATACGCGCACACACACACACACACACACATATATATATATATATATGTTTATAGATATATATGTATACACACATATTATATATATATATATATATATACATATATACATATATATATATATATATATATACATATATATATGTATATATATATATATATATATATACGTACATTGGTAAATCTTTCCTCTAACTACTAAAGTTTATAAATCATTACCCGGATACAATTTCTTCTTGGGACTTTTTTCCATCTTATAAATTTTGGCTTTCGCCTCGTTTGTGGTGAGTTATTTTGGCTTTCTAAAGCGCTCTTCTTAATTTCTCAAGATTCTGGATTCGAAAACCATAAATAAAAAAAAAATCATTAATAATTTATTCGAGGTCAAGACGTCAACATCTAATCAAGACATCAGGAATATAAAATCTTAGAAATTAGATCCTCATCACTTATTCACAAATCAAATCCTTCTAACCCAAACGAAATTAACGTATTATAAACTTTTCGACAAATGAATAATATATCTCAGAAATTTTATTTTATTTTTGCCGAGATGAGGACCAGCGTTAAGTAATTTATTTGATTTCTTTATTTTTCTCAATATGCCCTTTTAGTAACATATTAATCTGTTACATTATAGTTCGACGAAATGCACTCGTTCATATATACAGTATATATATATATATATATATATATATATAAATATATATATATATGTATATTATATATACATATATATATATATATATATATATATTTATCTATTTGGATATATGTGTACGTATGTATATATATATATATATATATATATTTGGATATATATGTGTGTATATATATATATATATATATCCATATATACGGTATATATATATATATATATATATATATACATATATACATATGTACATATATATATATATATATATGTGTGTGTGTGTGTGTGTGCATGTATGTATGTATACTAAATATACAAATTAATCGGTGAGACCTTTGAGGAATCTTAATCATTATACATAAAGAAATTACCGTAAACGTTATTACCTTCTTAAAACTAGAAATAGACTAAAACCACTACTTTATCAACTTCTTACCATAATACTGAAAATTACAGTAAAATTGATGCCAACATAAACAAATATATCTATCATTCTCAAATAACAGAACATTAATTTTATATATTATCTGTTCAACTCAAACTAATAACAATAATAATTATAATAATATGAATACTAACATTAATAAAGAGATTTATCATCCATAATCAACAACCACGGCAATAATAAATATAATTATCATAATAACAATAATCATGTAAAAATTCCTTTCCTACAGCTGCAGCTCTTGAAGCAGAGCACAATTAGTTTTTTCATCTACTACTAATAATAATGATATCTATAATAATATTAATACCAACATTAATATTGATATCAATCATTCATAAATAATAATAATAAAAATAATAATAATAATAATAATAATAATAATAATAATAATAATAATAATAATAATATTTATTATTATTAAAATAATAATAATAATAATAATAATAATAATAATAATAATAATAATAATAATAATAATAATAATAATATAAGAAATTCCCTCCCCACATTTCCAACGCTTGAAGCATGACCGAAGGAATCAGGAGTGACTGAACCGGATGATTCTCATGATTGGACGAGCCTTTCTGGATTCTCTCCAGATATCCTGACCTTCCTGTCTGCGCCGCCTCTCGTTGACCTTCAATCACAAGTTACAAAACTGATCCTTCTGTTGGGATCCTTCGCTGTGAATCAATCGTTCTCCTTTATCGTGTTCGTTTTTCTTCTTATTGTTAATCTTAGCTTGTTGGATTTTATTATATGGAAGTATTATTATTATTATTATTATTATTATTATTATTATTATTATCATAAGTATATATATTATTGTTGCTGTCAGTTGCAGTTGCTCCTCAAACTATCATTGTTATTATTGATAGTAGGATAAATAATAATACCAATAATGATAAGAATCATTATTCTATTATTATCATTAATAATAATAATAATAATAATAATAATAATAATAATAATAATAATAATAATAATAATAATAATAATAATAATAATAATATGTATGTTTATCTGTTATATGGAAAAGTATTTTCAACCATTTTAAATTTCATGAAATAATATAATAAATAATAATAATAATAATAATAATAATAATAATAATAACTACTCTAATTCTTTTCTGCATTAGCCTGGTTTCCTTGTAAGAACGCTTTGGCTTATAACATTCAGCTTTTTTTATTTAAGGTTGTAGCTTGACTTGTAATAATAATGATAACAATGAATAATTACTTTTGGCAATGGTGATGATGATAAATAGTATTATCATTAGCATCAGAATTATCAATAGTATCAGTAATGGCAAAAGCATAGTGTCTGCAACCTCACCACCCTTATAAACTAAGGTTGCGGGATTTGGGGGAGGCTATATGTCTACCTGCTGAGTCAAATGCAGCCATGGCCTGGCCTTCCCTGGTCCTAGCTTGGGTGGGAAGGGGGATTGGTCGCTGATTATATTGATAAATAATCGGTCTCTAGGGCACTATCCTGCTAACCAGAGCAATGTGACTCCCTTACCTCTGCCATTCATGAGTGACCTATAAACGTTTAAGGAAAGAACCATATTTTTCTGCTGTTTTTTCTTGTTTTTCCGGCTTTATTTCCAGCCTCGCCTCCTGGTGAGTTTCCCTATCGGTAAATATTTTTCGGTTACGCACTTCTTGCTACGTCTGAAGCTGCCAAACTTATCCCGGGTATTTGCATACTTAATACGGAACGAACGTGATAGGAAATCCTCCCTTGCAACCCGGGACCTTTTGGATTTTATAATTTTCGCACCCAGGGATATACTGCCATTGAGGAGGTTCTATAAAAGATACAATATTTCGTCTCCATGTTTAAAACAGCCTCTTCAGAAGCATGTAGTACTTATGCTCATATTCAAAGCATGCATACTTTTAAAAATGCGGTTTTATTTTTGTTTTGGTTTTCAATAGCTATTTAAACATATGGCCATTTCCCTGATATTTAAAGCTCCCTCCTGGAGGTATGTATTAATTCAGTTTGGAATTTTGGCCATTATGTATTAATTAAATATGGAACCATGTCAAATATCTGAAAGAAGGTGAGTGAATTTCAGCATAACTAAACGATCCTAATATAAAAATTAATATATTTTAAATAATCAGTAGAGTTATTGAAATGCAAGTAAAAATGATGGAAGAAATCCGTCAATACTAACCGGGAATCATAGGAGAGAAATATGATATATATTCCTTTTATTCCAAATTCGTTATATGATTCAATTTTCACTCGTGTAAAACGAGTGAATTTCTATATGTCGTTCCAAATGGGAACAAGAAGATAATAATATATTGTTGGACTAAAAAAATTTACTTATTGAATAATAAAGAATATCTAATGATTCTATAACATAAGCGTAAGTGTATGTATATATATATATATATACATAAATATATATATATATATATATATATACATATATATATATATATATATATATATATATCTGAGTGGGAATACCTCAACTTGGTGATAGAGTATGTGTATCGCAGTGATCGGCAATGCTGTGCTAGTCAGTCACCCATACTAGGTTGGTTTGCTGTGAGTGCTCACACAAAAGTCTGCCACTATCACTGATCTGCAGTTGACCAGCGTAGTGATGAAAACTAGCCAAACCCCAAACGTGAATTGACATGTCTGAGAACCTTGTCTGTAGGGGACTAGAAACGCCACATTTTTCGTTATATATATATATATATATATATATATATATACTAGCGTCCGCAACCCCCAAAAAATGACAGCTAGATCTTCATATAGATATGCACACACACGCAAATGCACCCCTCTTTCCCCAGGGTAAGACTACTTCCTATTCCCTTAACACAAGGGACGGAGAGGAGTGGACGTGACTGGAATGATATATATATATATATATATATATATATACATATATACATATATATACATACATATATATATATATATATATATATGTCTTATTTATAACTGTAATCGAACAGTTTAACATGTTTTTTTCAAAAAGGCCCATATTTCCTGTGTTTCTTTTATGGGCCTTTTTGAAAAAACATATATATATATATATATATATATATTTATGTATATATATATATATATATATAGATATATATATATATATATATATATATGTATATATATATGTATATATATATTTATGTATATATATATAGATATATATATATATATATATATACAAATGTGTGTGTGTGTACACTCACACACTCAATATATGCATATATATATATATATATATATGTATATATATATATATATATATATATATAGAGAGAGAGAGAGAGAGAGAGAGAGAGAGAGAGAGAGAGAGAGAGAGAAGGACACTTTATCTTCATTTTATAGGGGAGATAGTCTATATACTGTATGCTGTAAAATGTGTATGTAACCTATTTTTTCGTATGTTTTTGTGTGTATTATAACATACGTAAATTATTCTTTAATTCCAATAATCACCTTGCTTGTTGCAATGAATCAATATAGTTTTCCATGTAATCACAAAAAAAAAATGTAGACCAATAAGCATATTTCAGTCAGTGGACTGAAACAAACTGCTGTAAACCTAAACACAAATAAATTGCTCAGAGTAATGACCCCAAAAATATTACAGTCTTTAAGCTCGGGAAATTTAATCGCCAATTTCATGATGAGAGGGACGATGTAATCAACCTCAGCGAACGACCATATTTCCTGTTGCTTATTATGAAGCGTATATGAAGTATTGCTTGAAATATGAATAAACAGATGAGCACATGAATGTAATATTACTTATCAATGTATGAGGATGGAACTGTGCTGTTTAGGTAGTCTAACAAATAACTTTAAATCATTTACAACCTCATAATTGCAAAATAAACCAGCAGGTTTTATACATCAGCTGTACAACTCAATTGTATTATAGTTGGCATATTGCCTACAAGTGGAGGAAGAAAAATAAAAAAATAAAATTTTGACATATAGCTGGGATACTTAGATAAAAATTATCCACAGTCATGGTTCATAAACCTTTTTAGTTTACTGCTTCGAGAAAGAATAGAAAATCATAATTAAAAGAGTTTAAAAAAAACATATACATACCTACACAATATTGTATATACAGTATATGAGTACATGTATGTATAACATATATAGTGTATATTTGTGTGTATACAGTATATACATAAATATTAATGCTTTTATATTAATTAGTCTTCCATAAGTCTATTTTTATAGTTTATATATGAAAGGTCTATTTTATTATTGTTACTGTTCTTGAAATATTTAATTTCAATTGTTCATTGCGTTTCCTGTAATTTATTTATTTCCTTATTTCTTATAGCATCATACTTTTAACTAGGATTGTAGAAAGGCTAATAATAATAATAATATTAATAAAAAGAGTTATATGTAGATATATAAATAGATGTGCACGCATACATACACTCATACAGCCCCCCCCACACACACACATATATATATATATATATATATGTGTGTGTGTGTATATATATATATATATATATATATGTATATATATATATATATATATATATAAATATCTATAACTATATGTGTGTTTATTTATTTGCAACGGTATTTACGTAAATGCTTTTACTTTAAAGCTGAAAAAATAACTAACAATACTTTGTTATATTATCAAATAGTATTACCAAAGTTAACACAAAAAAGCAGGTAAAGCTATATGTTCAAGAAAACAAATGATGAACTCCGTTGGGATGTCATCAAAGTCATTTACATGACAACACTCTTTGGCTGAGTTATGACACATGAAAGAGATTATCTGATCAAAGAGGAGCTTTTCAAAAGGGTTCTCTTGCACTGCAACATTGTTCAACAGATGATTGAATACAATCAAGGTGATTCATTTCGACTGATAGTTCAATAGAAAAAAAGTGAAAGTTTGAGTCAGAATTATGATAACTGAAGTGAAATCTTCTCTGCCAGTTGGGGTTAAGGTATAATTTTTATTTTCTAGGGACTTACAGAGTTATAGATTTCTGCAATAGTTCCAATAATATAAACCGAATTATTTTTTTAATATAAAATTAAGATACGAAGCATGTTGGAAAATTATAGTTCCATGTTATATTTAGTTATATATGAGGTAGTAGGTCGGCCAGGGCACTAGCCACACGTTGAGATACTACCGCTGAGTAGGTTATTGGATTCTTTGACTGGTCAGACAGTGCAACATTGGAACCCTTTCTCTGGTTACGGATCATTATTTCTTTGCCTTCACATACACTAAACAGTCTGGTCTATTCTTTTTCCATTCTCCTCTGTCCTCATACACCTTACAACACTTGAGATTACAAGCAATTCTAATATGGTCAAGGGTTAACTATTGCAATGTAATTGTTCAGTGGCTACTTTCCTCTTGGTAAGAGTAGAAGAGATGCTTTTGTAATAAGCAGCTTTTCTAGAAGAAAGACACTCCAAAATCAAAGCATTGTTCTCTAGTGCTGGGTAGTGCCATAGTCTCTGTACCATGCTCTTCCATTGTCTTGGGTTAGAGTTCTCTTGCTTGAGGGTACATCCAGGCACGCTATTCTATCTTGTTTCTCTTCCTCTTGTTTTTTTATGAGGTTTATATATGATAGATCTATTTCAACGTTGTTAGTTATCTAAAAATATTGTATTTTGATTGTTATTACTTCTCTTGAAATTTATTTATTTCCTTGTTACCTTTCCTCACGGAGCTATTTTTCCCAGTTGGAGCCCTTGTGCTCATAGCATCCTACGTTTCCAGGTTGTAGCTTAGCTAGTAACAACAACAACAACAACAACAACAACAATAATAATAATAATAATAATAATAATAATAATAATAAGAATAATAAAAAACAATAATAAATCTGATATTTTGAACAATAGCCAGATATGTTTTACCACCCAAATGGCTGAGGACTAAGAATAGTGAAGTAGGAGATGATGAATGGAGAGGTATTGAATTAAAACCTCAAGATAGAGACGACTGGCGAAATCTAATAGAGGTCCTTTGCATCAATAGGCGTAGGAGGAGAGGATGATGACATGGACTTATTTATATATACACATATATAGGGTATATACATA
>NC_090735.1:25950783-25958283 GCF_036898095.1 Palaemon carinicauda
TCTTCCATGAAGTGTTTCATAGATAATATGCGAGTGCAAAATTACAATTCGGCTTTGTGCGCATTCTTCTGCCTATATTTTACGCATAGCGTAAGTCTAAATGGAGTTTGCGCCGCCCTATGGAAAATCAGGAAGGTTTTATCCACCACCGACTTAAAGGAAAATGACGTAACAGTGTTACTATACTATCTTCTCCATTTAAATTCAAGACCGTGTATGTACATCTGGAAATATACAAAACCTGAATTTTCAATGAAGATAGGCCAAGTGCTGAAGAAACGTAATTAAAAAAGTTTTCCTACCGCTTTTAAGCGTGCAAATGTTAGGGTTTCAAATGAATGTTTTTAGGCCCAGATTTTTTTCCCACTAAATGCTATGTCTTTATTCACGAAATGTTATTTTGCCGCGTGCAAATGTTAGGGTCAGATTTTTTTCTCACTAAATGCTATGTCTTTATTCACGAAATGTTATTTTGCCGCGTGCAAATGTTAGGGTCAGATTTTTTTCTCACTAAATGCTATGTCTTTATTCACGAAATGTTATTTTGCCGCGTGCAAATGTTAGGGTCAGATTTTTTTCTCACTAAATGCTATGTCTTTAATCACGAAATGTTATTTTGCCGCGTGCAAATGTTAGGGTCAGATTTTTTTCTCACTAAATGCTATGTCTTTATTCACGAAATGTTATTTTGCCGCGTGCAAATGTTAGGGTCAGATTTTTTTCCCACTAAATGCTATGTCTTTATTCACGAAATGTTATTTTGCCGCGTGCAAATGTTAGGGTCAGATTTTTTTCCCACTAAATGCTATGTCTTTATTCACGAAATGTTATTTTGCCGCGTGCAAATGTTAGGGTCAGATTTTTTTCTCACTAAATGCTATGTCTTTAATCACGAAATGTTATTTTGCACGTATGCTTCGTATAATAAAAGAAACTAAGTTGTAATATGTTTTTTATTACCCATATATGTCAATGTAAGTGATTATTACCCATATATGCTAATGCAAGCGTAAGGCCTTGAAGCAAATGGACAGAGAGAGAGAGAGAGAGAGAGAGAGAGAGAGAGAGAGATAACGGTGGGGGAGGCGTGTGAACTCGATTGCCTTACGTTGGCACACAAGTGTGTGTGTGTGTGTGTGTGTGTGTCTTAGGATTAAAGAAAAATGCACAAAGAGATGGGTACTTTTCCATAGGCTTAAATTGAAATGATTGTGGTCAGGGGGGAGGAGAGCCTCGTCTGCCTACAAATGCGTGTCTTATAATAATAATAAAAAAAAAAAAAAACTGCGTGCTCGGTAGGAACAATGTCACTATCTAGGGGCATGGGTCATCCAGATAGAGAACTCTGCCTTTCGGTGACCACAAACACAGAACACGCCCCCCTAGGGAGGGGAGGGAGGGGGAAAGGAGGGTGCGTCATTCAAGATAGACAACTCCAAGCCTGCCGGTGACCATAGACACAGAAAACGCCTCCTGTGGGCGGGAGGGGTGGGGGGGGAGGGGGGGGGGGGGGTTGTTTGTAAACAAAACCTTACGTATAAATCCCCAAACGGACTGAGCAATCCTGACAACGGCCTCAAAAATGAGTAATCCTGACTGAGCAATCCTGACAAAGTGAGCAATTCTGACATTAGCCCCAAAAAGTGAGCAATCCTGACTGAGCAATCCTAACAAAGTGAGCAATCCTGACAAGGTGAGCAATCCTGACAATGGCCTCAAAAAGTTAGCAGCTGAGGCATATTTCCTACTACTTATATATACTTATATATATATATATATATATATATATATATAAATACTTATATATATATATATATATATATCCCTTCCTTAGTAGGGATTACTTAACGTGGCGAAATGGTATGTTTATGGTCATGATCAGCAAAAATGTACTAGTCAGGGCCACCAATACTAGGTTGGTTTCCTGTGAACAATCAGACGAAAATCACCAACCATCATCAATCTACACCGGCCAATCAATTCATGGTTGGGTTTGTATGTATGTGTGTATATATGTGTATATATATACATACATATATATCTGTATGTATGTATATAATATATATATATAATATATGTATATACATATATACATATATATATATATATATATATATAATCAAACACACAGATAGATGTGTCTTTAGTATAAAAAAATCGTCAAACAATTTTATTCCATTTGAAGGCCTAAATTTCTATATACATTTAACTCGATAGCATTCATCATCAATGAAAGGATAAAGTCAGGCCAAAATTAAACATAATTAAACCAAACTTGGTCCCAATTCATCACCGGATAAACGAATATAATTCCACCAAATATTTGAGTCAAATTACGGCCGCCACTGACAAATCGCAGATACGGACCAATTCTGGAAGATTTAGAAACATAATCACCCTGGATGAGGAAGGGAATGGAATCTGGAATTGGTCGGCTCAACTGGAGTGAAGGAATTCTTCTTTTTCGGGAATGCCAAAGAAAAGAAGGAGCGTGGAGGGAGGGGAATGGAGGGGGAGAAGTGCAAGGGAAGGGGGAGAGAAAGTAATGGAGGAGAGTCTAGGAGGAGAGGGGATAACAAGAGAGTGAGATGGAAGGCAGAAGAAAGAGAAGGCGGATGACGAAGAAATAGATATAGGTGAATGACGGTTGGAAAGGGAGCAATGGAGGAAGAAAAAGAAGTATGATGATAACTAGAATGTATGATGGATAGAATGAAGGGAAGAAGGCAGATGACGAAGAAATGCAAATAGGCGAATGAGGGTTGAAAAGGAGGAAGAGAAGAAAGAGAAAGCAGCATAAAATATAGGAGAATGAAAAATGAACAAGAAAGACCTGGCAAAAAAGTAAGAAAAACATATAGGGAATGAGAGAATGTTGATAAACACTTGAAGAAGAAGGGGAAAGAAGAATAAAGGATGGCAGAATTGTATGGAAGAAGAACGTTACAGGAGAAGGAAATTCAATCAATCATCAACTTTGGGTCTTTGGACGAGGAAATCGAAGTTTGGAAATGAGGTTTTGGATGTGGCAATAATAGATGAAAGCATAGCTAGATTCAAATCCTTTCCTTTCAACATACTATAGCGAATGCATTGAAAGAGAAAAAATATATTGAATAATGTAGGTGACAATATATGACTAAATTTTGTAGTCATAATAATAATAATAATAATAATAATAATAATAATAATGATAAAAATAATAATAATAATAATAATAATAATAATAATAATAATAATAATAATAATAATAATAATAATAATAATAATAATAATAGAAAAAAAAATATGATAATATTAATTATAATTATAATAATGTTATCGTCATAAGACAAAAACAACAAAAATAATAATAATAATAATAATAATAATAATAATAATAATAATAATAATAATAATTTGTATGAAAATATTAATTATAATCAAAATAATGGTAATGGTATTGTCATAAGTCGATAATGATAATAATAATAATAATAATAATAATAATAATAATAATAATAATAATAATAATAATCATTTTTATGACATTATTAATTATAATAATCATAGTAATGGTAATGGAATTGTCACAAGACAAACTTGAAAATATGAGCGAGATTGGCCCTTTCATTTCTTTCGATAATAATAATAATAATAATAATAATAATAATAATAATAATAATAATAATAATAATAATAATAATAATAATAGTAATAATAATAATAATAATAATAATAATAATAATGTCTCAAGACAAACTTTAAAATATGTGCAAGATTGGCTATTTCATCTCCTGTTATAATAATAATAATAATAATAATAATAATAATAATAATAATAATAATAATAATAATAATAATAATAATAATATTAATAATAATAAGACAGGATTATTAAAAACGAATGTACTTCTCAGATCCTTCATAAAAGGAGTAAATAACCACATAATTTGACAAAAACAGATATCATATGAATTTAATATTTCATTAGAGCTATTAGTTCAATAAATCCTAACAGGAAAAATCCAGAAAATTATTTATTTCCTCCAAACACCTCATTTCCTCATCGCCTCTGTACCACACGTGTTATGCTGAAATCACACTAGTCATTTCCAAAGTCTAAAGAAAGTATATAAATAGATCTTGGTAATTTCTTGCTCAAGAAGTTCGCCAACCTCCATCCGATGCTGGCAAGCAAAAGTGTTGTAGCGTCACACATCGATCTCGCGGTTCAAGGAGCAAATAAATTAGGAAAAGTGTATATGAAACCGATCAGATGACATTATCATGAAGCCCAGAATTTTTTTTAACTGTTGCAGTAAGATGAATTATGGGAATAGTACGTGAATTGAAGAATTATACAATTACCAAAGGATGAACACTGTCAATACTTATTATCTCTTGAGGCTTGTTGGACTCGAGATTGCTAAGACAGAGCTCGTCCTATCTGCAGCAGCAATCTTGTTTGTTTACATCCGAAGTCATGCTCGCGGTTTATACTTGGTGCTAATATCTCGAGCAACAAGCTCTCGTGTTTTCCATTTTGGGCAACAACCGCTAGTGTGGTTCCAGCTTTAGACGCTCGTACACTGTAATGTTATTGGTTTTTTTATCTTTCTCTTTCTCCCGTACTGATAAAACTTCTCAGGATTAAGGTAAGATAACGAGACCTTACCTCTAAGTCCAACTGCGTAATAATTCATGCGGCTACATGTTGCCTTATGGTCAAATTAATTAATAAGCCAAACAATTAAGTTTGAAATAGATTTCTCAATATTTCATTAATGTATATGGCATAAGTTTATGATTTCATGATGTTTCTGATATCAGTTTATGATTTAGTTTGTTAATTTAGGGATAATTTATCCAGTTTATTATTTAATTTGTTAATTTTTGTATTGGCTGAATAGTTTATCGTTTCTTTCTCTAATGAGAATCATCTGTCTTTGTTGATTTATATAATGGCTGGATAATTAGGTTAATTAATCGACATCTTTCTCCAATCAGAATCCTAATCTATCAGTAATGCAACATTTTACAAAGCGTCAAATGCTCTGTGGTAATTTCTTTTTAATTTTGTAAAAGAAAAACGTACCCTGAACAACTGGTATAATAAAATTGGAATTTAAACCTGTGTTCAATTGAGAACAATATAAAGAAAGGTAATCTCATTTCTTTTCTGGTAACAATAATTAACACAGTTCATTATCGATATATAAATTATTTCAGAAAAAAAAATATTTAGTTGTCTTAAGATTTTTTAACTCAACAAAAACAATTAAAATAGGAAAGTTCTAATTAATTACAAGATTTTATGAAAATATCGAGAGAGAGAGAGAGAGAGAGAGAGAGAGAGAGAGAGAGAGAGAGAGAGTGTGTGTAATGATAAATATCTGATTAATGCTTTCAAAATATATATCATTGTCGTTATAGGGTTGTTATGAGAGAGAGAGAGAGAGAGAGAGAGAGAGAGAGAGAGAGAGAGGGTGTTATGATAAATATCTTATTAATGTTTTCAAAACTTTAATCAATGTCGTAATAGGGTTGTTATGAAAGAGAGAGAGAGAGAGAGAGAGAGAGAGAGAGAGAGAGAAAGAGAGAGAGAGAGAGAGTAATGATAAATATCTGATTAATGCTTTCAAAATTTTAATCAATGTCGTTTAGGGTTGATGAGAGAGAGAGAGAGAGAGAGAGAGAGAGAGAGAGAGAGTGTGTGTGTGTGTGTAATGATAAATATCTGATTAATGCTTTCAAAACTTTAATCAATGTCGTAATAGGGTTGTTATGAGAGAGAGAGAGAGAGAGAGAGAGAGAGAGAGAGAGAGAGAGTAATGATAAATATCTGATTAATGTTTTCAAAACTTTAATCAATGTCGTAATAGGGTTGTTATGAAAGAGAGAGAGAGAGAGAGAGAGAGAGAGAGAGAGAGAGAGAGAGAGCGAGTGTAATGATAAATATCTGATTAATGTTTTCAAAACTTTAATCAATGTCGTTTAGGGTTAATGAGAGAGAGAGAGAGAGAGAGAGAGAGAGGGGAGAGAGAGAGAGAGAGAGAGAGAGAGAGAGTGTGTGTGTGTATGTGTGTGTGTGTGTGTGTAATAATAAATATCTGATTAATGCTTTCAAAACTTTAATCAATGTCGCTTAGGGTTGATAAGAGAGAGAGAGAGAGAGAGAGAGAGAGAGAGAGAGAGAGAGAGAGCAGGAAGCCATCGCCTAGTTGGCAAAGACTTCTTATCAAATTAACTCTTTTTCATTTATGAGCCAAACTTGTAAAGAACAAGAAACGTTTTGTTTATTTGATACAAATATTAAAGATAAAAACCAGTTTAATATGATGTGACGATACAGCTTAGGAAATTTTGATGAATTTCGGTTATAACGCCATGTTGTTTTAAATTAAATTAGATTATTACGAAATGACAATATATAACTGTTAAGGAATTACATAAAACAAAGAAAATTTTTTTTTTTCAATATTTTAAATGTAAATAAGCAAAAAATACATTATTTTTCCTACGCTTTCAGAAAATCCTTAATATGGATATGCAAATTTTATTTGTTTATGCAGCCGAAATCAAACAATGCGATTACACGCCCCCTTTCACTCTACCTTTTTCTCACTGGTATAAAACACACGCACACACACACACACACACGCCACGCGTATATAATTTAGAAGAGGGCATAACACTTGTACAGACACACAAACAACTAGAGAAGGTGGAAAGTTAATTGGTTAGACTTAATTTTCTTATTTTTCAGTTTATAAAGTACAAAAAAAAAAAAAAATCTTCAAAAAAAAAAATCGAAATTACTTATTGCTACAACTTTGAAAAAAAAATTCAAATCATGAAGCATATAGCGAAAATCATGATAGGCATAAAATCTATCAAACTGATTGCTGGAGATATTTCCAGAATAACTTGAAATAGAAATTAGGTTTAATGATAACCATTTATATCCTTTCAAAACCAAATATTGCCAATAACATTAACAACATACTACATGAAATTCTACTTATACAACAAGGCAAGTTTCATTTTTTTTTCTTTTGACCGAACGTAAAATTTCTAAAGACGACTGAAAACCCACACTTTAAAAGAGAACCGAACACAACAACACCTGTTAACCTCAGGTTCCCTACCTAACCTAACCTAGGAGCCGTATCTTTGCCTCCTTACCTACCGGGGCAGGGGGATAGGGATAACGACCCCCTGCGATCCCTTTAGACTGCCATAATCTTACTTTACCCTAATACTATCTCAACCTTGTGTTTCCTTCCCAAAAGGCTTTACTACTAGCAAAGAAATGCTAAATCATAATATTTCGTAAATCGCATCTCAGACCAAAATAAACAACAACAT
Source organism: Palaemon carinicauda (assembly GCF_036898095.1). Classification (NCBI taxonomy): domain Eukaryota; kingdom Metazoa; phylum Arthropoda; class Malacostraca; order Decapoda; family Palaemonidae; genus Palaemon; species Palaemon carinicauda. Next base: position 25,958,134 of record NC_090735.1, read on the forward strand.
CCCCATGAAGAAAGTCGACTTGACAAATAATAAGAAAGTTTACACTTGTCCCTTCGAACTTCATTCTCCCTTTTTTTCATGAACAGAATTGCAAAAACAAATATGTGCCCAGTATTTACAAAAGTTTTCCTCTGGCTCCCTTCTGACAAT
>NC_090735.1:25963283-25973283 GCF_036898095.1 Palaemon carinicauda
ACTAAGTTATTTGAATGAACCAATTTCTTTGCACCTGACCAATTAATAGTGTGATTTTTATCTCTAACGTGAGAAAAGAGTGCATTATTATCTTGAGCATAACTGTATGTATATAAATGTATATGTACATATGTATGTGTGGGTATATATATATATATATATATATATATGTGTGTGTGTGTGTATGTGTGTATATATGTATATATGTATAAATATATGTATGTGTATATGTATGTATATATATATATATGTATGTATGTGTATATTTTGCTTATGTATTTATATAGATAAGGCTACCGTGTTTTCATATAAATAAACTGTACTGAAAAACAAGAATTTACCTGCCACTAGAAATGACCCTTTTTGGCAGGTGTCTAATGAGCTTGAGGACTCCGCCCACTTAACACCTGACCCAAGCCCAGGTAGCTGGTAAGGGAGTATCCTTGTTTTTTAAATCTCTATATGTATATTCGTACGTTTGCTTTCCCTATAAAATGTATAGAAACCTCTCTTAATAAATCAGCCCTCTGAAGAAGTATCACGAAACTAGTCAGGACTTAAGCGTATATTTTGTATTTTCATTTTCCCTGTGGTGCTTCTGCATATATATATATATATATATATATGTATATATATATATATATATATATAATACATGTACAGTATATAAATATATATGTATATATATATATATATATATGTATATATATATATATATTCATATATATATATATATATATACATATATATATATATATATATATATGTATATATATATATATGTATATATATATATATATATATATACAGTATATTATTTTATTTACCTATTTATATATTTGGCCATATACTTGGTCTTTATAATTCACGAGAAATTATTATTATTATTATTATTATTATTATTATTATTATTATTATTATTATTATTATTATTATTATTATTATTATTATTATTATTATTATTATTATTTTAATTTTATTATTATTGTTATTATTATTATTATTATTATTATTATTATTATTATTATTTTTATTATTACCTAACCAAGTAAGTTTCCCCAGTAATTGAAACAGATTTACCTATATACAGTATGCCATTGACATCCACTTAAAAAGTTACACTGGTATTTGTTACTCCTATTACAGATAACCTGGCATTTACCTTTTCCGTTATTTCCATTTCAAACTGTATAGGCTCCATGTACAAAATCAAAGAATCTTTTCATATTCCATGAAAAAGTAAAAATAATCAATTAAAAGATCAATATGACCACACAAAAGTGAAAAGCAGTAGATGGGTAAATGCCGCACCATAAAATAATGAAAGAGAGATTACATCAAACGGATCGCTTATGTAATCCTGCGATTACCTCACAACATCCGTTCGGTCCATTTCGAACCAAAGTATTTGCTTGCAATATATTTGCAAGTCTGAAATCTGGTTTGGTTTTTTATATTTTTTTTTTTTTTTGCATAACTAGAATGGAATTTTATAAAAGGTGATAGTCGAAGGATTCGATGGGAATTTACATGTTCACATCGATGTATTTACCTCTCTCTCTCTCTCTCTCTCTCTCTCTCTCTCTCTCTCTCTCTCTGTATATATATATATATATATATATATATATACATACATACAGTATATGTATACATATGCATAATATTCATAGATATATGAATAACGTATACACACATACACACACACACACACACATATATATATGTGTGTGTGTATATAATATAGATATATGAAAAAACGTAACCACATACATACACACAGCACACACACATATATATATATATATATATATTATATTTATATATATATATTATATATACAGCATATATATATATATATATATACTGTATATATGTGTGTGTCTATATATATAAATATATATATATATATATATATATACATATATATATATATATATATGTGTGTGTGTGTGTATATATATATATACATATATATATATATATATATACTGTATATATCCAGACACTTTCTCTTTATTAGATAGGGGAGATGTATAATTTCAAATATCATTGCAGCTCTGATGTAAATTTTCTATCTACCTCTCGCTGGGAATAAACTCTTTACTAATTATTATTATTATTATTAATATTATTTGCTAAGCTACATCCCTAGATGGAAAAGCAGGATGCTATAAACCCAGGGGCTCCAACAGGGAATATAGCCCAGTGAGGAAAAGGTAACAAATAAAATTAGATATTCTAAGAACAGTAACAACATTATATAAATATTTCCTATATAAACTATAAAAACTTTAACAAAACAAGAGGAAGAGAAATAAGAAAGAATAGTGTGACCTAGTGTGCCCTCAAGCTAGTACTATCACTTTGCAATGCGTTCACTGAAAAAACGATAAATATCTCTCCTAATTTTGCTAACATTTTTCTTACCTTCCATTAGCCTCTGCGATGGGAAATTTAATCTCACGTAAATATGCACTTCTTCTCTGGTTACTCCCTACCGGAAGTGTTAATTCCACCTGAGAATCTTGCGTCGTAAATATCTGGTGTGTAAACACCATGCAGACGGGAAATCTAATTAACTTTGCAATCATTCAGCTCCACAAGAGCCCGGAGTCTAGAGTTCGCAGAAGAAAAAAGGGCTGGGGAAAAAAATCTCCTTTTTAATTAGCATTTCTCTGGTCGATTTCGGCTAAGAGGCATAGGTTCGAATCTTTGCCCAGCCAGAAACTTTTATCATAAATGAATTTTTCAATGTATATAACCCTACACCTAACTCTCCCGGGATCCTTCGTGTGTCGTTTGTGCTTTATTAATGGCATAGTTTATCAGTATTCCATGAAGTTGAACAATATGAATGAAATAAACGGTGACATTGCCCTAGAAAGCAGTACAGTGCCCTAGAGACTGGTCATATATGCATATGATCAGCGACCAACCCCGCCCACGCAAAATTTAAGTACGAAAACCAGTTAGTGGCTTTTTTGTGAAAAACTCGCGGATACAGGCAACATGTTTGCCTACATGCCTTGTTGAATATTCATGTGGTCAATTGAGTCTAATCGCGTGTTAACCCGTGCAGAATATCCGGGCTAAACTAGCCACAGATTTTTCACGTTTTACGTTAAAATTGCTAATACTAACTGATTTCGATTCTGCAAAGCTCCTCGGTTAATCAGTTAGAGAGAGAGAGAGAGAGAGAGAGAGAGAGGAGAGAGAGAGAGAGAGAGAGAGAGAGAGAGAATGTGCAATGAAATTAAAATATGCATGTTTCAAACAAAGAAAGCATGTTAAAAATATTTTTTTTTCATGAATTTCTATCTACTGTAGCTATTATCGGTGTTTCTGATTGCCATTAATAAAAAATTAAATTAATGGTTACCGCTTTGGTTTTTCTCAAGTTCTTTTATAATCAATAAAATACTTTCCTATAACAGGAATTTTTTGTAAAGTGTGTCCAGGAAAAGGATCTTATTGTGATATTTCAAATATCTTCAGAGACACCAGTGACTTTAAATCATTCCAAACCTTTAGTTTCTACCAGCTGGTTATTGTAAGAACGTGATTAAGGGTTGTTATTATTATTATTATTATTATTATTATTATTATTATTATTATTATTATTATTACAAGCTAAGCTACAACCATAGCTGGAAAAGCAGGATGCTATAAGCCCAAGGGATCCAATAGGAAAAAATAACCCAGTGAGGAAAGGAAACCAGGAAACAAATTAACTACGAGAAGTAATAAACAAATTGAAATAAAATATTTCAAGAACAAAAACCAACATTATATTAGATCCATCTTATATAAACTATAAAAACTTAAAAAACGAGCGGATATAAACAAGCTAAAATAGTATTCCTGAATATAGCCTCAAGAAAGAGAATTACATAACTTTTACAAAACAGAAGAAAGCCGAACGACAACCGAATATTTGACCAAAGAATATGATCTGTATCATTTACTGAACATTGGTTCCCATACATTTTTACCAGACGTTCATACAGTACGTACTTTCTACGTATGCATATAGTAAGTTCCCTAAATGTCATTGGCTCTGGATGTAAAATATATATTTGACCAAAGAATTTAGTTTAATTTTGGTTCGAAATATTTTTCTGTTATTTTAGGTTTCTCTTACTATTTACTCTCAGGTACTTCATACAATATACCATTTATATTAACAAACAACTAAATATTTCTTTGAAGATATCTTTTCAAATCCCTTTTTAACACTAAAAAGGTGAAAAAGAAATATTGTATCATAAAGCAAGTCGGCAAAGCTGGTGGCATTGTTCGTCAAGTTATTTGGCAAAGAAAAGAGGAAAATCTGAATGCTAAGAATTATCAAAAAACTGAGAAGACCAAAAAAATTAACAATAATAATTTTAATAATATTAAGAATGATAATTTTAATTTTAATAATAATGATATTAATAACTTTACTACTACTACTACTACTACTACTACTACTACTACTACTACTACTACTACTACTACTACTAATAATAATAATAATAATAATAATAATAATAATAATAAAGGTAATAATAATAATTATAATGATAATAATAAATTAATTCAAATAACTTTAATGATTTTAATAATAATAATTATTAAAAGTACCTATTTTTTCACCACTCTTGCAATACAAAACTCAAAACCTGCTCCTAAGTTTCTCTAAATAAAATCAATCTTAGCATCAGTAAACAATACATAATTCATATCGCTTTGATTCTTCCTTAAATATTTTGAATGTACTTTTTTTCAAGAAGAGCAAACTCGATTATACCTACTTTCCCGTTCGCCTAATACGATAAAATCACTACAAAAGGGAATCCATAACTTCTTTCTTCTTGGAACTTTGAGTACATAAGTTGAACAAACACACGGGCAACCCCAGTATTAATCTGAATAACAATGCATTAATAATTTTACGTGAGATTACAACGAGATTTCATAAGAACATTTAATTCATACGTAATGTCTTCATTCAGGAATTTTCGAAATGTTTGTCAAGAGATTTCACAGACAAAGAACTGAAACTCACTCAGAAATTTCATGAATAAAGCAGTAGAGATTTTGATTGTGATCCCAAAGAGCCGACGAATTGGTCAACATCGCATCCACAGCGTCAAACATCCGAGCTTATCAAAATCTGCTGGATTTGCTTTTGAAATCTACGTCCTGAAAATTCACTTTTTCCTCTACAATTCAAAACTATTGGAAAATTAATATTCATGAATAATGTTATCTTATAATAAGATATGCATTGAAGAATTACCCTAACTATATAAAGTATTTATTGTTTTATGAATAATAATAGAATATATTTTATCAGCAAACTGCAACAGTAAATTAATATCTGGAGGGTTTTAAAAGCAGAACATCCCCGCCTCTCTTATGGAACATTTACAAGTGTAAACAGGAGAGCAAATATTAAAGAGATAATTTGCCATCTTGAGAGAGCAGTATTTGTTATTAATGACAGTAATCTTATTTCGTAAGATATACATATATAGTAGGTAGTAGGTTGGCCTGGGTACCAGCCACCCGTTGAGATACTACCGCTAGAGTTATGAGGTCTTTTGACTGGCCAGACAGTACGACATTGGATCCTTCTCTCTGGTTACGGTTCATTTTCCCTTTGCCTAAACGGCGAATAGTCTGGCCTATTCTTTATTTACTCTACTTCGTCCTCATACATCTGACGACACTTAACAAACAATTCTTCTTCACCCAAGCGGTTGCTGCACTGTAATTGTTCAGAGGCCGCTTTCCTCTTGGTAAGGGTAGAAGAGACTCTAACAATAGTCAGCAGCTTTTCTAAGAGAAGGACACTGCAAAATATAACCATTGTTCTCTTGTCTTGGGTAGTGCCATAGCCTCTGTACCATGGTCTTCCACTGTCTTGGGTTAGAGTTTTCTTGCTTGAGGGTACACTCGGGCATTGTTCTTATAAGCTGTATATAAGACACTTGTAATTAACCTGATTCTACGGAATCAATGTCATTTCGTATACAAACATTGATACTAATCACACATTACCCTTGATTTTATATACACTCCTAAATTTAAAGACAACATATTTTTTTTCAAACAATTCTTGAGGAAATATATTCTAATCATATTGATATATTTTCTATACCTTCAACACAACATCAAGACAGTCACTCACCCTTTTATGTACTTAGTTTCTTCAGCTTTAATGATTATTCATTTTGAATTTCAATATTAGTTTCTTGCTCAATCGCTTTCATCTCTAATATGGACAAATAATGATATCAGCTAAGAACTTTCCTTATAATAATCATATCATTTGGTCAATAGTCATATTTCTAAGGACACTTGTCTTTTATATTCAAATCGACAATCACATCGAATGATTCATATCAAATAACTTTCATATTGAAGGAGATGAGTGGATACCTCAAAGGACTTCAGCAAAAGAGAATCCATTCGAACGCTTACGTTATAACTGAATCGTCAGAAGAAAGTAGAGAGAGAGAGAGAGAGAGAGAGAGAGAGAGAGAGAGAGAGAGAGGTGGGAGGATGTTAGGGAGAAGGAAGCCTTATTCAATCATTCGTTTTGATCTGCAAATTTGATAACAATTTGTTTTGATACCACATTTTGTTTCTTCTTTCCAAATCTGATAATGCAATTATGGGATTCTGACTTTTTGTGAGATTCCGTTTTGTGTGAATTTTCTTTTATATATGCTTTGCTTGATAACGCCACTTATAACGCACATATTATATATATATATATATATATATATATAATTGTGTGTGTGTCTACGTGTGTCTACGTGTATATATATATATATATATATATATATACATACATACATATATAAATATGTTTGTGTATCATACAAAAAAGAAACCTAACAAAACTGAAATGAAAGCCACAAACAAGCAAAGCATCATCAATATGTTTACGTAATTAATAGTCGTTAGAATATTGAACAAACAATTGTCGTTATGTAATAAAATGCTAATAATGTAACAATCATTGAACTAAATGTTTACATTGTACTTCCTTACAATTTTATTAACAAGATACGTGTCTAGTTTAAAAAGACCAGAGCTGATATTTGAAATTTGATTATTAAAATATTTGACAAAAGCAAATTCAATATTTCTTTTTACAAGGTTTTCACAAAATACAATTTCCGAGTTTTTTTCAGGCAATACAGTGGTTAAAATCGTTCATGTGTACAAACAGGGCACTAGACATTTATCCTGTCCTAACTGCATAACGATATTGTTCGATTCGGTTGTCAAGCAGTTTTCCCGTTTGACCCAAATATTTCTTGTCACACCCAGTACATGGAATTATGTAAATCGAGCCATTACAATACTTTGGAGAATTTTTTATTAAGATATTCCTTACTGTTCCTGAACTTTTAAAAGTTATATTTACTTTGAATATTTTCAATAAATCTTTGATACAAGCAAAATTTTCATTGTTTGGAAGTGTCAGCACATTCTCATTCTTAAAAGACTCCTTATTCTTCCCGGAATAAAATATATGTTTAGCTTCCTATAGAGACTTGGCAATTAAAACTTTACGATATTTCAAATTAGTTCCTATATCATTAATTCTAGGAAATTCTGAGTCTATGAATTCGGGGCTGCAAACCCTTAAAACCCCTTGTTTTCAAGTGCATATACGGTACAAATAAACAGGTCATTTAATGAATAAAGCACTTTATAAGTTCTACAATAGATACTCATATATAATACATTTTTTTTTTATGGAATCATTGCATATCTGTTGATTTAAATTTTATTAATCATAATGCTTACCACGTTACAGACAAATATTTGCAACTAGTCTGCATCATAATCTCCCCTACATAATAAAGAGCAAGTATCTAGCTACATATATAAATATATATATATATATATATATATATACATATATATATATATATATATACATATGTATATGTATATAAATATACTGTATTATTTATATAAACAGTATATATATATATATATATATATATATAGATATATATATAGATATATATATACACACATTATAATCACGCTCAGCGGTATTGCCAGACTTATTACCCAGAGAGGTATTCTACGAAACCACAATTGTGGTGTTGTAGTTAGAGAAGGGGGGAAGGGCGGGAGTGGTTGAATCTGTGTGCGTATACGTGTGAATATCTCTCAAAATATTTAGCCGTCATTCTTGACGGGTCGCGTACACTAGTAGTCATAGAGTAAGGAAAATCGAAATCATATCACATCATGTTTCGGGAATTCGCGATCCAAACATAAAGCAATACATGATTTATATTCATATCTCAGGTGACCATCAATGATTCCGAGGAGATGAAATTGAAATTGATTTTCAGAATCTATCAATGTGTAATGCCAGAGGAACGAACTGTATGGCTTGGATTCCAGGATATTATATCATTATTAGTATTACTTGCTAAGCTACAATTTTTTTTTTCTCTCTCTCTCTCTCTCTCTCTCTCTCTCTCTCTCTCTCTCTTGATAGATGAGAGATGAAGATAGAGAAGATAGTGTTTGGAAAACTACTTTGATTATTTAATTTTTTTTTTATTCATAAAAACTATATGCATTATTTCTTTCATTGATAAAAAAATAATATAACAAGTTATGTTGATTAATATCATTTACCTATTTTCGTACTAGATTTAAATGAATAAAACAAAAACTTATTACGTAATTTAAATGTATGATATCAGAGCAAAGAAAAATACTATATCATCAAATGCATTCTCAATGTAATGGAATTTAATTCATCTTGCATACTATTCCATATGAGAAATTCTATCCGAGTAGTAATGAACAATTATCATGTTATATTGAATACCTCAACAACACCAAATAACAAGAATTTCCCCAAAAGAATTTAAATTGGAATTCAATTCCTGCTTTTGAATTCATTAGGGACAAATATTTATAGAATGCTTCCTAATGATCATTGTCGTAAATTAAAAAAACCCATGACAAATAATCCGAAAGATTTATTCACAGGAGAGCAAATCTTTTGTAAAATGTGAGAGTATTTTCCTTCTCCATTCTCCATTTTCTCCCAAATGATGTTGACAGGAAAGGACCTAAGTGCTCTTATCAAAGGACCTAATTATCTTCTTCCAGAGCCAGTCACCTCTGGAGGGCCTCATCTGCTGGCTCCGTGAAGAACGAATATTCTTTATTTTGGCTTATGGGGAAATTTAAATAATTTCTTAAAATCCCATTTTGCTTCTGGTTGAATCTACTATTTTCCCTGTTGGGGCCCCTGGACTTATAGCATCCTGCTTTTCCAATTAGGGTTGTAGCTTAATAATAATAATAATAATAATAATAATAATAATAATAATAATAATAATAATAATAATAATAATAATAATAATAATAATAATGCTTGCAGCAGTGACCTTTGAATGCTAAAATAGAAAATGGTTTAAATGTTTGGGATAAAATTTGATCAGATAGGAGCTGGGCAAGTATAGGCATGGGTATGTAAGAACGCCGAATATTTCGTCTTGTTCAGGGGATTCAAGGTTCCTGAACCTTTCCTAACTGGAAATGATCAAAATCTTCAGCATATATTCTGCTCTACATATATACATACATGCGCACATACATATATATGATAATATGTGCCATGTTTCACATACGAACCTTTGTTACACCTGTATATGTGCTATAGATAAGACTTCTTGTTTCCTGTGAAGATCAACAATGTTGGTCCTAACCAGAACATCTCAGTAAATGTGAAGGGTTATCATACGACTCAGGCATTAAATTCTTTATGACATACATACATAAATACATATATACATACATACATACATACATACATATTCATACATACATTCATACATACATACATACAACGAGAAAAGTAGAAAACAATGTATCAGGCACTTACCATATCTTTTCAATAAGCAAAAAAAAAAAACATATAAAAATTGCTACTCTCATCCTCTGACATTTAAGAGCG
>NC_090735.1:25978283-26020783 GCF_036898095.1 Palaemon carinicauda
TTATAACTTTATAATGAAGAGAAACAAAAAGGAAACGAAAAAATTAATGAAAAGGAAAGAAAAATAAACCTAATAAATTTTTATATTTGCTGTTTGAATGTAAAAATATTATTATTATTATTATTATTATTATTATTATTATTATTATTATTATTATTATTATTATTATTATTGAGTGGATTCCCAACGCAGGGTGACAGATTGCCAATGTAATGTCTTTATTATGTCGTATTAGAGACAATTGCAATGTCAATGCATCAGATATCATTAAGGAACTAAATCCTGACAATTACGTATTTCTATCGACTTGTTACTCACTTCTTATTCACACTTCTATTCTTTTTCTCTCTTACATATTATTGAAAGACTTTAATATCGCTTCACTTCCCTGATAGGATTTAAGGTGACATCACGTCTCGCTCTGATACTTCAAACTTTATTTATTCGAATCGGTTTAACTAAATAGGCTCCATTGCCCAGTGACGCAGACCTCAATGCTAAGTGACGAAATAACTAAAGGTGAAGCTCGTTTTACACTGACGGTATTACACAAAGGGTTAGATTGAAAGGTGTACCCAGAGTCAATATAGAGTCTGGGTGTACCTAGATCGATATTACACAAAGGGTTAGATTGAAAGGTGTACCCAGAGTCAATATAGAGTCTGGGTGTACCTAGATCGATATTACACAAAGGGTTACATTGAAGGGCGATTCTGGGTGTATCTAGTTCGTTTTACACTAACGATATTGCACAGAGCGTTAGATTGAAAGATGTAACCAGAGTCAATATAGATTCTGAGTGTACCTAGCTCGTTTTACATTGCCGAAATTACACAAAGGATTAGATTGAAAGGTGTACCCAGAATCAATACAGATTCTGGGTGTTCCTAATTCGTTTATCGTTGACGATATTACACAATGGGTTAGATTGAAAGGTGTACCCAGAGTCAATATAGATTCTGGGTGTATCTAGCTCGTTTTACACTGACGATATTACATAAAGGGTAAGATTGAAAGGTGTACCCAGAGTCTATACAGATTCTGGGTGTACCTACACTGCATTTGATTATTGAACGTAATTGCAGGATTTTACTCCTGGTGAATAGCATTGTACATTGAAAATTAAAGACACCCGAACAATAGTAAATAAAATCAATGCTGTTAAGAATGGTTACCATTATTGAGGAATGAAAAGCCAGCTGTGATTGTGAGTTAACGAGCCATTTTGCGTCAGAAATAGATTCCATTGATGATGAATTCCTTTTAGCTTGTTATAAGATAATCATTGAAAGGTTGGAGGAGATAATATTAACGTGGAAATTGCGTTGAAAATGATTCAGATGAGAACGTGGATTATACTATTGGAATACAAGGAAATATGAATTGCTGAACAAAACCTATATCTAGAAAAGATTGATGTAAAACGATCGTTTTACACACATATATACAGTATATATATATATATATATATATATATATATATATATATATATATATATATATATATATATATATATATGTGTGCGTGTGTGTGTGTGTGTGTGTGTATGTGTGTGTGTGTGTGTGTTTGTGTGTATATATACATATATGTACGTATATGTATACAAATTTATATATAAATATATATACATATTTATTTATGTATGTATATATACCAAAACACACACACATATAATATAATATATATATATATATATATATATATATATATATATATATATATATATATATATATATATACATATATATATATATATATATATATATATATATATATATATATATATATATATATATATATATATATATATAGATTGAGTGTGTATGTACGTGTAGGTGTGCGTGTACGTGTGTGTATGAAGATAGATAGGTAGAAAGAATGAGAGAGAGAGAGAGAGAGAGAGAGAGAGAGAGAGAGAGAGAGAGAGAGAGAGAGAGAGACGTACATAATATTTTTTACTTCCAATACCATGGCTAGTCAGATCATTTAAATCTTCACCTGCATACAGATCGATTGCAACCGTCTTATGAAGTTCTACATAAGCGTAAAAAACAGAGGCCAAATTCCCATCCAGTTAGCAAACACGACCAGAAAACTTTCCCTGCTCAAAGTCACGTCATCAGCGGTCACCCTCCATTGCAAAACTGCCACCTGAAAGCAACGGATTATTTCTGCTTACAGTTTCCAGTTGGTCTTTTTCGAATGGGATTTTTCCTTCTGTTCGAGAAGACGTTCGTGATTTCTTTGTAACTTATTTTTTATCTCTGTAAAGGTTTCTAGGCTTATTTTGTTACAAACAATCGATGGATTTAGAAATTTTTTATGAATTATTATTATTATTATTATTATTATTATTATTATTATTACTACCATTTTTCATATTACTGTTATTGGTATAATTATTGCAAAACAATACAGCTTGAAACGAGAGTTAAGCATCACGAGATATAAAAACAATGGTGAAAAGCAAAAAATGAAAAATGCACAGCATTCCAAAAACCTTTGATTTTTTATATAAATGTGAGTATTTCTGTCCCGTTTTCTTATGAAAGGAATTTATGGCTAGATTTGTGATGTATAACGCAAATTACCGAAAACCACTACGATAAATATCTATAATCTTTATGCGAACATTGTATATCCTGAAACGTTCCTAACTGGATCACATAGAATCCATATTCGAAAATTCTCCTGAATCAGACACCAAAAGTGGTACCGCTCTTGCCTGGTGATTGCCAGACTGGGGTTCGAGTCCCATTCAAACTAGTTAGTTCTTCTGGTCGCTCCAACCTCACCGTCCTTGTGAGCTAAAGAGATGGCCAAAAGTGGTAGCGTTCTTGCCTGGTGATTGCCAGACTGGGGTTCGAGTCCCATTCAAACTTGTTAGTTCTTCTGGTCACTCCAACCTCACCGTCCTTGTGAGCTAAGGAGAAGGCCAAAAGTGGTAGCGTTCTTGCCTGGTGATTGCCAGACTGGGGTTCGAGTCCCATTCAAACTTGTTAGTTCTTCTGGTCGCTCCAACCTCACCGTCCTTGTGAGCTAAGGAGAAGGCCAAAAGTGGTAGCGTTCTTGCCTGGTGATTGCCAGACTGGGGTTCGAGTCCCATTCAAACTTGTTAGTTCTTCTGGTCGCTCCAACCTCACCGTCCTTGTGAGCTAAGGAGAAGGGCAAAAGTGGTAGCGTTCTTGCCTGGTGATTGCCAGACTGGGGTTCGAGTCCCATTCAAACTTGTTAGTTCTTCTGGTCGCTCCAACCTCACCGTCCTTGTGAGCTAAGGAGAAGGCCAAAAGTGGTAGCGTTCTTGCCTGGTGATTGCCACACTGAGGTTCGAGTCCCATTCAAACTTGTTAGTTCTTCTGGTCGCTCCAACCTCACCGTTCTTGTGAGCTAAGGAGAAGGGCAAAAGTGGTAGCGTTCTTGCCTGGTGATTGCCAGACTGGGGTTTGAGTCCCATTCAAACTTGTTAGTTCTTCTGGTCGCTCCAACCTCACCGTTCTTGTGAGCTAAGGAGAAGGGCAAAAGTGGTAGCGTTCTTGCCTGGTGATTGCCAGACTGGGGTTCGAGTCCCATTAAAACTTGTTAGGTCTTCTGGTCGCTCCAACCTCACCGTCCTTGTGAGCAAAGGAGAAGGCCAAAAGTGGTAGCGTTCTTGCCTGGTGATTGCCAGACTGGGATTCGAGTCCCATTCAAACTAGTTAGTTCTTCTGGTCGCTCCAACCTCACCGTCCTTGTGAGCTAAGGAGAAAGCCAAAAGTGGTAGCGTTCTTGCCTGGTGATTGCCAGACTGGGGTTCGAGTCCCATTCAAACTAGTTAGTTCTGGCCGCTCCAACCTCACCGTCCTTGTGAGCTAAGGAGAAGGCCAAAAGTGGTAGCGTTCTTGCCTGGTGATTGCCAGACTGGGTTTCGAGTCCCATTCAAACTTGTTAGTTCTTCTGGTCGCTCCAACCTCACCGTCCTTGTGAGCTAAGGAGAAGGCCAAAAGTGGTAGCATTCTTGCCTGGTGATTGCCAGACTGGGGTTCGAATCCCATTCAAACTTGTTAGGTCTTCTGGTCGCTCCAACCTCACCGTTCTTGTGAGCTAAGGAGAAGGGCAAAAGTGGTAGCGTTCTTGTCTGTTGATTGCCAGACTGGGGTTCGAGTCCCATTCAAACTTGTTAGTTCTTCTGGTCGGTCAAACCTCACCGTCCTTGTGAGCTAAGGAGAAGGCCAAAAGTGGTAGCGTTCTTGCCTGGTGATTGCCAGACTGGGGTTCGAGTCCCATTCAAACTTGTTAGTTCTTCTGGTCGCTCCAACTCCACCGTCCTTGTGAGCTAAGGAGAAGGCCAAAAGTGGTAGCGTTCTTGCCTGGTGATAGCCAGACTGGGGTTCGAGTCCCATTCAAACTTGTTAGTTCTTCTGGTCGCTCCAACCTCACCGTCCTTGTGAGCTAAGGAGAAGGCCAAAAGTGGTAGCGTTCTTGCCTGGTGATTGCCAGACTGGGGTTCGAGTCCCATTCAAACTTGTTAGTTCTTCTGGTCGCTCCAACTTCACCGTCCTTGTGAGCTAAGGAGAAGGCCAAAAGTGGTAGCGTTTTGCCTGGTGATTGCCAGACTGGGGTTCGAGTCCCATTCAAACTTGTTAGTTCTTCTAGTCGCTCCAACCTCACCGTCCTTGTGAGCTAAGGAGAAGGCCAAAAGTGGTAGCGTTCTTGCCTGGTGATTGCCAGACTGGGGTTCGAGTCCCATTCAAACTTGTTAGTTCTTCTGGTCGCTCCAACTTCACCGTCCTTGTGAGCTAAGGAGAAGGCCAAAAGTGGTAGCGTTTTGCCTGGTGATTGCCAGACTGGGGTTCGAGTCCCATTCAAACTTGTTAGTTCTTCTGGTCGCTCCAACCTCACCGTCCTTGTGAGCTAAGGAGAAGGCCAAAAGTGGTAGCGTTCTTGCCTGGTGATTGCCAGACTGGGGTTCGAGTCCCATTCAAACTTGTTAGTTCTTCTGGTCGCTCCAACTTCACCGTCCTTGTGAGCTAAGGAGAAGGCCAAAAGTGGTAGCGTTTTGCCTGGTGATTGCCAGACTGGGGTTCGAGTCCCATTCAAACTTGTTAGTTCTTCTGGTCGCTCCAACCTCACCGTCCTTGTAAGCTAAGGAGAAGGGCAAAAGTGGTAGCGTTCTTGCCTGGTGATTGCCAGACTGGGGTTCGAGTCCCATTCAAACTTGTTAGGTCTTCTTGTCGCTCCAACCTCATCGTCCTTGTGAGCTAAGGAGAAGGCCAAAAGTGGTAGCGTTCTTGCCTGGTGATTGCCAGACTGGGGTTCGAGTCCCATTCAAACTTGTTAGTTCTTCTGGTCCCTCCAACCTCACCGTCCTTGCGAGCTAGGGAGAAGGCCAAAAGTGGTAGCGTTCTTGCCTGGTGATTGCCAGACTGGGGTTCGAGTCCCATTCAAACTTGTTAGTTCTTCTGGTCGCTCCAACCTCACCGTCCTTGTGAGCTAAGGAGAAGGCCAAAAGTGGTAGCGTTCTTGCCTGGTGATTGCCAGACTGGGGTTTGAGTCCCATTCAAACTTGTTAGTTCTTCTGGTTGCTCCAACCTCACCGTCCTTGTGAGCTAAGGAGAAAGCCAAAAGTGGTAGCGTTCTTGCCTGGTGATTGCCAGACTGGGGTTCGAGTCCCATTCAAACTTGTTAGTTTTTCTGGTCGCTCCAACCTCACCGTCCTTGTGAGCTAAGGAGAAGGCCAAAAGTGGTAGCGTTCTTGCGTGGGGATTGCCAAACTGGGGTTCGAGTCCCGTTCAACTCGTTAAGATCCTCTCGTTGCTGCAACCTCGTCATCCTTGTGAGCTAATGATAGGGGGTTTAGGGAACCATATAGGTCTATCTGGCCCTCCTTGGTCCTAGCTTGGGTAGAAAGGGGGTGTTGGGATCTGATCATATGTTATATGGCCAGTCTATGACATTGTCCGCTTGATAGGACAATGTCACTGTCCTTGCCACTGGCATTTATAAGCGGCCTTTAAACCATTAAAAACACCTTCGAAAATTACTAAATCCAAACCCGCAAGTTCTACCATCAAGCACGCTACTTCGAGTCGATATTTACTGTCCCTTACCTCTCCCATTCATGAGTGGCCTTTAAAACCTTAAACCTTGATATCAAACGTACGAACGACTCATAATTCCTTTAGCTCAACAGATATCCCGTGAAAAATGCAATGCAACCTGCGCTGATTCATGAGTCTCTTTTCCTCATGCATTATCGATGGACGACCTGAAAGCAGTGAATTATTTCTCTTTGATTTCGTGGATTCGCTTTGCAGGACTGACCCTTTTTTACTGGGCGAGCATTCACTGACTTCCGGAAGATCCACGTTTACTGTGTAGACTAATAACATGAATTAAAAACAAATAATCAATGGGCATATGTTTATAACGTGAATAAATAAATAAATAATAATAATAATAATAATACTAATAACAATTATTATTATTATTATTAGTAGTAGTAGTAGTAGTAGTAGTAGTAGTAGTAGTAGTAGTAATATTGTTATTATTATTAATTGTGTACGAAACCCGTCAAAATTGACTACCAAGTATTTAGATAGATACGCATACACACACATCCCCTTCCTCCCACCAAGGTATCATTATTTTCTCTCTCTCTCTTTCTCTCTCTCTCTCTCTCTCTCTCTCTCTCTCTCTCTCCTTACCAGAAGGAAGGGGAGAGTTGAGCGTGATCGGAAATATATACACACACACATACACACACACACACACACACACATATATATATATATATATATATATATATATATATATATATATATATATATATATATATATATATATATATATATATATGTGTGTGTGTGTGTGTGTGTGTGTGTGTGTAAATATAGTATAGCATTATCTTTGAAAAAAAAAAAACAACTGAAATGTCCAAGGACGTATTGAAAATGGTTTAAATCTTTAAGAATATCTTATTCTCACCATTTTGAATTGATTATACAAAACTTGGCTTCTAAATGGTTTATATCTCGAAAATACTTGATTTTGCATTAGATATAAAAATATCAACAGATTTCACATATCTATTGATTATTTGAATCCATAAAAATGATCGGAACTTCACATCATAAACACCAAGAAGCGTTACACTTAGAGACGTTCCAGACAGAGGAAATATTTGTCCAAGATAGATTGATCGATTGATTGATTGACTGATTTGAGGTTTTCTGGCAACTTGACATCTGAGGTCATTGACGCTGATATCGTTTATTGTAAATAAAAAAAAAATATTCAATTAAAACCATAAAAGCAAAGATGTCATTTTAATAGTTAAATATTTTTCAGAAGAACTGCTTCTGAAATAAAGCTAAAACTACCATTAGCCTGGTAGGACGCATACAGTAACTGTTACCATATT
The DNA here is from genome assembly GCF_036898095.1 of Palaemon carinicauda. Classification (NCBI taxonomy): domain Eukaryota; kingdom Metazoa; phylum Arthropoda; class Malacostraca; order Decapoda; family Palaemonidae; genus Palaemon; species Palaemon carinicauda. Next base: position 25,985,684 of record NC_090735.1, read on the forward strand.
AAAATGGTTCGAAATGGGTATCAAATAAATGGTAGTCTGAAAATTTATATGGCAACAATAATTGATACCATATCCATCCGCAGGGTGGTGGTGGCCTGGTGGTAACGTTCTCGCCTAGTGATTGCCAGACAGGGGTTCGAATCTAGGTCACACTCATTAGTTCCTTTGGTCGCTGCAATCTCTCCATCCTTGTGAGCTAAGGATGGGGTATTTGGGAGAGTCTGTAGATCTATCTGCTGAGTCATCAGCAGCCATTGCCTGGCCCTCCTTGGTCCTAGGTTGGGTGGAGAGGGGCCTTGGGTGCTGATCATATGTAATATGGTTATTCTCCTGCTTGATAGGGCAATGTCACTGTCCATTGCCTCTGCCATTCATGAGTAGCCTTTAAACCTTTGAATGTTGACGGACATTACCCCTCTCTTCAAAGTTATCTGGTAACGTTTGCTCAGTCGTTTGGAAAGTCCCTCACGCGAACTAGTAGATGTGGTTTATCGTAACCAGTGGTGAAGTGAAAGAGAAATCTCATGATTTATCGGCCGCAATAAACATTCAGAAGAAATATAACCTACTTAGATATTCTTCATCCAATATCGTGGTTGGACAGGGCACCAGCTAACCGTTGATATATTACTGCCAGAGAGTTAAGGGGGTTCTTTGACTGGCCAGACAGTACTACACTGGATCCCTCTCTCTAGTTACGGTTCACTTTCCCTTTGCCTACACCTACACCGAATAGTCTGAACTATTCTTTACGTATTCTCCTCTGTCCTCATACACATGACAACATTGAGATTACCAAACGATTCTTCTTCACCCAAAGGTTAACTACTGTACTGTGATTGTTCAGTGGCTACTTTCCTCTTGGTAATGGTAGAAGAGACTCTTTAGCTATGGTAAGTAGCTCTTCTAGGAGAAGGACACTCCAAAATCAAACCATTGTTCTCTGGTCTGGGGTAGTGCCATAGCCTCTGTACCATGGTCTTCCAATGTCTTGGGTTAGAGTTCGCTTGCTTGAGGGTACACTCGAGCACACTATTATATCTAATCTCTCTTCCTCTTGTTTTGTTAAAGTTTTTAAAGTTTATGTAGGAAATATTTATTTAAATGTTGCTACTGTTCTTATAATATTTTACGTTTCCTTTTTCATTTCCTCACTGGGCTATTTTCCCTGTTGGAGCCCCTGGGCTTATAGCATCCTGATCTTCCAGCTAGGGTTGTAGCTTAGCAAATAATAATAATAATAATAATAATAATAATAATAATAATAATAATAATAATAATAATAATGAATGTTCCTTTTACGTTTATTTTTTTTTTTTTTTAGGGCAGCCACATTTTATCAGGACCTGGAGTTTTTTGCTTTGTATGTTTGCGCATCTATATCATCATTGTATATTAATGAATAATTGAATTCATAATTCATGCATAGGTCATATAATTATAAACAATATAATGAAACTCACTTTTGAATAACATAAATAAAGGACTCGTGGTTTATATTTGATGACTTGAATTATATAAAGAGCATTTGGTAAATTTTTATACATAATAATATCTATGATTATATTTTCTCTAAACAATCAGAATTATACATATAATTTTCTTCTCCCGATTTAGTAATACTGAATAAAAAAATGATTTCATTGAGAAGAAATAAAAATTTTCAATATACACTGATAAACGCATCTTGACATTTATAGTTAACTGTTAATAATGGGGTCCTTGTAATACCAGAATGTCCGAACACCTGAATATTCTAAAACAAAGAAGATGTTTTTAGAGATAATTGCTTTCGATATATTGTTCATTCTATTCGCTAGAGCCAAATTCGCTCATTGATTTCTGTTACTTCATAATAGATCTCCAGTGAATGAAGCCCCCACTGTTTAGACTTCATTGAGAGACGTTGAAGATTCATAATACAATTTTTCAAAACAGAATAATTGACATTACATAGTTAACTAGAAGGGCTCTCAGTAGAACGTAGACCTCCGCCACGGCAGGTTATTTCGCGACAATTTTATAGACCTTGACCTTGACCCTGGACCTTAACATGCATTAACTTGCATGAATTTTCATTCACTCAAATATGATCCAAGTTTGAAGTCTTTGCGAAAACGATGTCCAACTTTATGGCTGATTACGTGAATTGGACATTTTGCTTGCCCGTGACCTTGACTTTTGACCTTGACCTTCAAAAATTTATTCATTTCCAGCTTTTTACATAATAGTTAGTCCCTGCAAGTTTCATTACTCTGCGATGAAAATTATGGCCAGGAAGCTGTTCACAAACAAACATACACACACAAACAGGGGATAAAACATAACCTTCCAACTTCGTTGGCGGAGGTAATATGGTAAAATATAGCTTAGAATATAAACCCATTTGCCCTCCCCTCCCCCCATATCAAAGTTTATTAAGCTAATGTATGTATGGATTGATGAATGTATATTGATGATGAGTTGCTAAAGTATACAACGCTTAAATGTGCATAACAACCTGATGGGAAAATTGAACAACCATCATAAATGAATTGGAGATACTAGATATTAACTAGTCCCGAATAGCCAATAAAGATATTAATACCCGACCCCGCGCCTCTCTCTCTCTCTCTCTCTCTCTCTCTCTCTCTCTCTCTCTCTCTCTCTCTCTCTATTTTTATATCATCCCAGATCTTATTTTGAAACACCAAATCCCATGAAGTAGACATCAAAGCGAATCTTCTTTAAGAATTCATCCACTAATGAAGCTGTGCAGAATGGTTCATGCCTTCGGTATTGAAGCCCTGTAAAGAGAGTGGTGAAGATCGGTGGATAAGATAACTAATCTCCTTAGTAATCCTGCAACTCTTTACTCTCATTTAAAACAATTGCAGGATTAGGTTTGACTACAAACCTATATATCCATCACATATACATATGCATCGACACCCACTCACACAAACACAAAACTGACACATACATACATATACGTATAGTCTACATATACAGTATATATATATATATATATATATATATATATATATATATATATATATATATATATATATAGATAGATAGATAGATAGATAGATAGATAGATAGATAGATTGTTAAACATGTTTCATATATGTACACAGTGTGTATAATATATATATATATATATATATATATATATATATATATATATATATATATATATATATATATATATATATATATATCTATAACCTGTATATCTATATTTATGCTTGTGCGTATGTGTGCATGTTTATTTGCGTATTCCAGTGTGTATATTTCTAAGGTCTGTAATAACATTTAAATTCAAAGGTGCCTGGTTTCAGTTACAGTTTCATCAAAATAGATACTCACCAGAACGTCAGCCGGGCAAGATGAATCCCCAACCCCTGTGATGCCCAAACACAGCAGTGGCCTCCCCATTAAACAGTTTAAACTCACGGTCCCGGGATGGGATCCATCTGCCGCCATGCGAATGCTAGGCGACCATGTTACCACTGTACTATCGATCCTTATCAATTTCAGGTTTGTGTATGACTAAGTCATATCATGATGACTATCTATAATAGCTTTTGAATTCTAGGTAAAAATATTTCAGGACGCCGCACGAACAATACAAACTAAATTATTCTACAGAATTGTATTTATCTGAATAAGGCTGTCATAAGAAATGTTTGTTTTTGCCAAATAAAATTTCCATTTTCATAATCAAATTATAAGATCAATTATGTAAATTATTGTGTATATATTCATTCGAACATGGTGAAATTCTAATACGAAAAACATTTTCTGACAAGATTATCATATCTCGCTTCCTGTTTCTATATGAATTTAATTTTGGAAATTGTAGCGGGGGATTATGAAGAACTCTTCAAGGGATTTGTGTGCCTATTATCATCCACTGGTGGGATTGCCACATGATAATCCCTACCGTGGGGAAAAGAGACTCCACTGATGAGAGGGTCATATATTTCTGTGAAATATGACAAGGATTAGGAAGATTATGCTTCCAATAGTGAATATTCATTATTTTTCTAACAGCTTTGTTTATTATTATTATTATTATTATTATTATTATTATTATTATTATTATTATTATTATTATTATTATTATTACTACTACTAGCCAAGCTACAACCCTAGTTGGAAAAGCAAGATGCTAGAAGCCCAAGGGCTCCAACAGGGAAAAATAGCCAAGTAAGGAAAAGAAATAAGGAAATAAATAAATGATGAGAACAAATTAACAATAAATCCTTCTAAAACGAGTAACAACGTCAAAACAGATATGTTGAATATAAACTATAAAAAGACTTAAGTCAGCCTGTTCAACATAAACACATTTGCTGCAACTTTGAACTTTTGAAGTTCTACTGATTCAACTATCCGATTAGGAAGATCATTCCACAAATTGGTCACAGCTGGAATAAAATTTCTAGAATACTGTGTAGTAATGAGCCTCATAATGGAGAAGGCCGGGCTATTAGAATTAACTGCCTACCTAGTATTACGAACAGGATAAAATTGTCCAGGGAGATCTGAATGTAAAAGATGGTGAGAATTATGAAAAATCTTATACAACATGCATCATGAACTATTTGAACGACGGTGCCAAAGATTAATATCTAGATCAGGGATAAGAAATTTAATAGACCGTAAGTTTCTGTCCAGCAAATTAAAATAGGAATCGGCAGCAGAAAACCAGACAAGAGAACAATACTCAAAACAAGGTAGAATGAAAGAATTAAAACACTTCTTCAGAATATCTTGTAAGACTTTCTCAATAAGCCAATTTTTATGTAATGGAAGAAGACACAGGCCTAATGTAAATCTCAAAAGTAAATTTGCTGTCGAGAATTACACCTGAAATTTTAAAAGTCATACAAATTTAAAGAAACATCAATACTGAGATCCGGATGTTGAGGAGCCACCGTCCTTGACCTACTTACAATCATACTTTGAGTTTTGTTAGGATTCAACTTCATACCCCATAATTAGCACCATGCACTAATTTTAGCTAGATCTCTATTAAGGGATTCACCAACCCCAGATCTACATTCAGGGGATGGAATTGATGCAAAAAGAGTAGCATCATCTGCTTATGCAACAAGCTTGTTTTCTAGGCCAAACCTCATGTCATGTGTATATAGTATGAAAAGTAATGGGCCAAGAACACTAACTACCTTATGGAACACCAGATATCACATTCCTATACCCACTATGGTGCCCATCAACAACAACTCTGAGATCTATTACTTAAAAATTCAATAAAAATGCTAAGAAACGACCCACCCACTCCCAACTGTTTGAGTTTGAAAACAAGGGCCTCATGATCAACACGGTTAATGGCAGCACTAAAATCAAAGCCAATCATACGAACTTCCTGACCACAATCGAGGGATTTCTGTACAGCATTGGAGATTGTAAGTAGGGCATCACATGCTCCAAGGCATGGATTAATAGGATTATGTTTCCAGTAGTGAATAATAATCATTTTCTAACAGCTTTGTTTATTATTATTATTATTATTATTATTATTATTATTATTATTATTATTATTATTATTATTATTATTATTATTATTATTTGCTAAGCTATAATCATAGTTGGAAAAGCAGGATGTTATAAGCCCAAGAGCTCTAACAGGGAAAATAGCCCAATGAGGAAAGGAAATAAACAACAATAGAAGTTTAAGAAGGTATAGCATTATCCCCTGTTTTCTTTAATTTCCCTTAGCTTTAGAATTGTCTCCATTATGAACCCAGAATATTAAAAATGAAAAAAACAAAAAAACATTTTACATTTGTTCTTCAAATGTAGATGGAACACTGAAGAAGCATATACATTTTTTATATGCATAATCCAGTTCAAGTGATATGTACAGGATTTTTTTCAGGAGCTTCAGCATTTTATATAGTAAATAGTGATTTCATTGAGGTTTTTTGGAAGAATTAAAGTATTAAACAAATCACAAAGAATTTTTTGAATTAATCTATTTGTCTTAATCTCCCAGCTATTTAAATATGTCCAGTTTTTATTTGCAATATGTCAATGAAGCAATATACAGTATTATTTCGTTATACGAATCTTCGTACTATTTTGTCATATGCATTTTTTACTATTTTATCTTTCAGTTACAAATAAAATGCCATGTTTTTTTTTCCTTTGAATAATCCATTTTCTACACCAATGTTTTACATATCACTATGAAACGAAAAACAAATAAATTCTTTTCCTGAAATGTTATCATAAGCAGAGGTGGTACAGCATATATAACTAGTATTTAGCATAAGTTTAGAAATAAGAATAACACCCCCCCCCAAAAAAAATTAGTCGAAATCGAATATTTGAAAGATTTTTATAAGAAGAAGGACTTATGTAAAGTAATTCCATTCATAGCTCATAGATCTAAAGAAATCATATTCTTGTTCAAACAAGGAATTGTAGAATTAATCCTTAAATATTAAATAACTTTTACATACACTACTTTAATTTCCTCGCAACCTTTTTCTAACCTTCTACTTTACCTACGTTTCCTGAATGGACTCCCTAGCCCCAGCACCTGTCTTTAAAACCCAAGATCTTTATATCATGTCTAAAAAGAATGGTGACACGAGCAATAATACATTATTTGGGTTTACGGATTTAGTTAAGAATATACCTCAATAATAAATTTAAATTACATTAATTTCTTTAACCCTTACGCTGCAATTGGTCACATAGTCAAAATTTGATAAAAGTTAAATATCTTTTAAAATCACCTAAACATATTAAGTTGGTATTCATTGGAAGGGATTGATAGGAGCTTTCCAATAAATAGCAACAAGTTAAGGTTTGTGTTGTTTTGAAAGATTTTCTCACGTCAGAAGTTTTGCAGAATTCACCACTGGCAGTCAAAGGGTTAATGTAAGATATTTTAAGATTACATTAAAGATTGATAATGGCTTTATATAGATACGAATTGGAATTACACATGAATTCTTAAAATATAATATAACTTAGCTTTCTATTAAAGAATTACTCAACAATCATAGAATATAATCATTATGTAACAATAACGTAATTATTATCCCCACCAACGAAATTGGAAGGAGGTTAGGTTTTACCCCCTGTTTGTGAGTTTTTGTGCTTGTTTGTGAACAACTTCCTGGCTAAAAGTTTAATCGTAGAGTCATGAAACTTTCAGGAATTAACTGTTATATAAAAAACTGTATTAAATTTTGGAAGGTCAAGGTCAAAGGTCAACCAAAATGCCCAATCCACGTAATCAGCCATAAGTGTTATCGTTGTTACAGAAACTTCAAACTTGGTTCATATTTGAGCGATGAAAATCCACGCCAATGAATACACGTTAAGGTCGAAGGTCAAGCACGTGTTCAAGGTCAAGGTCAAGCAAAAGGTCCAATTCCGGTAATCAACCATACGGCCACAATTCTAATCATAAAGTAATGAAAATTGCAGGAATTTGAAACTGTTATAAAAAGATCTGGAAATGATTGAATTTTGGAAGGTCAAAGGTCAAGGTCATTGACGAGTAAAACGTCAAAAATCATTCGAAAAGGTCGAGAAATAAGCTGCCCTGGCGGAATTCTGCGCTCTACTGAGTCCCCCTCTAATTCGTCATTAATTCAAAGCTTACAATTCCCCTGATGCCATTTTACCTCGTAATGCTATCTCCTAAGGTGCACAGCACTAATGGAATAGCTATTTGAGTAGAAAAACCAAAAGAATAATTGAGCGGTATTTCTGCCTAGTGGATTATTTTTCATCAGGGTAAGTAGTACGATATTTGTCTCTCTCATCCCCTCTAACGTCTTTAAAGATAAAACAGACCACCTTATTTCCTTATAACCTTTCAAAGGCTAATGCTTTCCTTTCTTTATGCCTGGGAGGGGAAGGAGCTTAAGTACTACAGTTGCCAGAGTTACAAAAGAATTTAGTTAAAAAATTTAATTTCTAAAATTGTGGTGGATCTACGAGTAGACAACATCGATTGTTCGCAAACAGGCGTTCGTCATATTCTTTGATATCCGATCGACCTTTCTCTCCTATAGCATCCATTTATAACATTTTCTAGTCACCCACTCCCTTTCCTCACTTGTTTCTTGCAAAAGCAGTTTCACTTGACATCCAGGTCCTTTTGATCTCCATTCAGTTTCATCTGATGCTATTTCATTACTTTTGTTTTCCAAAAAAAAAAAAAAAAAAGGGGGGGGATTTACGGGTTGTGGTGGCCTATAGGAAAGGTACCTGCCTGCCGATATGCTGGACAGGGGTTCGTGTTTACAACCTTACCATCCTTGTGAGTTAAGGAGGGGTGATTGTGGGACCCTATGGGTCTACTTGCTGAGACTCAGCAGCACTTTCCTGGCCCTCCCTGGCCTTAGCTAGAGTGGAGAGGTAACTTTGTATATGTATATGTATATTTGTTCAGTCTCTAGGGAATTGTCCTGCTAGATAGAGCATTGTCCCCCTGTCTCATGCCTCTGGCATTCATGAATGACCTTTAAACCATTAAAGTTCTTTTCGATCCAGAGTACCTCTGAAGTTTCATCCTTAACCATTAAAAATTCCTCTGAAACTATTCAATTCAGGATTCCTTTCAGGCCATTAAATTGTGCATTAAAAAACTCTTTGAACAACAGGAGCAGATGTCCCCATGAAAGGAAGATATCAGAATCTGTCATCATCAATGAAACAGGAATTATAATCCTATCAACGGCACAATGGAAATCCACCAGCATGAACGAGTCGATTTTAACAACTATTATTAGGTTAATATTTCAATGAATTCATCTGCTCAGAAAATCCAGAGAGGTGGAAACGACGTCCTAAAGTATTCCATCATCCGAAAGAAAGAGTTATCACTATCATTCCATTAATACTAAACTCTGTTTTCTAAATTGCTATATATGTCATTATCACCAACCATCTTTTCACATTTTCCAATATAAAAAATGAAGTACATGGCTACTTTAGCATTGACCTTGTGCTTAGGGGTCATTAGTTTTGATTTTACAAAACGCATATAGATTAGAACATAAAATTATATATATACAGTATATATATATATATATATATATATATATATATATATATACAATGTGTGTGTGTGAATTGATCTACGTGTACACACACAAATATATATATATATATATATATATATATATATATATATATATATATATATATATATATACATATATATATATATATATATATATATATATATATATGTATATATATATATATATATATATATATATATATATATATATATACATATATATATGTGTGTGTGTGTGTATGTGTGTATATACACTATAACTGATAGGGTTCTTCATAGCATCTCCAAATATAAATCATTACGCTTATATAAGGGCAAAGCAATTATACAAACAAAATAAAAAATAAAACATAAAATTATTGATATTTGAAGATATTTAACTTTGAAAATTCAAGATAAAGCCACTGAAACATGGATCTTTATTGAAACTACAAAATTCCAGTAGGAGATCCAAGGATGCCCTTACGAAAGCCATTAGTTACATGTTGAAACAAAAGTCGGCAAAAGGAGGGTTGTGTTGGCCGATATGGTATCGTCCCTGACTGGTGAACGCCTTACTAAGGTTCGAGTCCCACTCAAACTCGTTAGTTTCTTTGGTCGCTGCTACCTTACCATCCTTGTGAGCTAAGGATGGGGGTGGGAACCTATAGGTCTATCTGTTGAGTCATCAGCAGCCATTGCCTGGCTCTCCTTGGTCCCTTGCCCCTGAAATTCATGAGCGGCCTTTAAACCTTTAAATGGAGTAGCACGTAACGATTTCCTTCAAATCTCTATCCTGAAGATAAATAAAGATTTGGAAAAGTAGCAAAGTAATTCATTACAAGAATTGATGGCGCAAGTGCTTTAGTATCTAATGATAAGTGCATAAGAGAACTAATATGTCCAAAGAACACCTACACACTTACGAACACTCATACATACGCAAGTACACTCGCCCACACCCACGAACGCGCGCACACACACACGCACACACGCACATATACTGTATATATATATATATATATATATATATATATATATATATATATATATATATATATATATATATATATATATATATATATATATATATATATATCCAGTATATACACAACAATAGTAACAAATACATCCATTTCTAGTCCACTGTAGGACAAAGCCTCAGACATGTCTTTATTCATGTATGGGGTTGTCTAATTTTCATCACCACGCTGGCCAGTGGAGACTGGTGATGGTGGAAGACTATAATCAGATTGTTCACAGTAAACCAACCTAGTATGGGTGGCCCTGACTAGTACAGCTTAGCTGATCATGGCAATACACAAACCCTTTCACCACCTTAAGGTATCCCCACTCAGAGAGAGACCGAAATTAAAAGACGGATAAGCAAGGGATGGAAAGCTTTTGGTAAACAAATTGAGATTATGAAAAGTTTATTGTCACTTTCTTTAGAAAATCAAGTTTTTAATCAAATGGTCATGTCAGTTTTAACTTATGTATCAGAAACTTGAAGCCTTAATAAAGCCTTATATCATCAGCTACTTACAACTCAGAGAACTACGGAGAGAATAATTATGGGACTAACACTTAAAGACAGAGAAAGAAAAACACAGATACGAAAGCAAACTAAAGTAGAAGATATCCTAACAACATGTAAGAAAAAGAAATGGACATGGGCAAGACATATAATGAGAATAACAGATAATAGATGAACATTAAGAATAACAGAATGGGTCCCTAGAGTTTGCAAAAGAAGCATGGGAAGGAAGGGAAGACAATGGATTAACGAACTAAGACAGTTTGCGGGTTTGGACTGGCATAGGAAGACCATAAACAGACACAAGAGGAAGGCCTTGTCTGAGGCCTTTCTTCTGCACTGGATTAGCAACGGCTGATGATGATGATTAAGATATATATACAGTATACATTATATATATATATATATATATATATATATATATATATATATATATATATATATATATATGTGTGTGTATATATATATATATATATATATGTGTGTGTGTATACATATATAAATATATATATATATATATATATATATATATATATATATATATATATATATATATATATATATACATGTGTGTGGGGGGTTCATGTAAATATGTGTAAATGCGTTCACATAATGATCTCATAAACCTTTGTCAAAAAAGCCTACTCCGGAGAGAAAAATCTAATATTACCCTCACCCGTTAATTGGCAACATTACTGGACGCGTTTACCCGCCATATCAAAATCACCGGGTGATAATTTCCTCTTTCCATTACCTGTATATATGTAATAACTCTCTCTGTGCGAACACACCCACACGTGGATAAATCCAACCGGCGTCATAACAAAGAGCGATGCCGTGGCAGCGAACCTCATACTGTAAATCAAGATTGTCGAATAAACGAGCGGTGATATTTCTCAAAGGTAATTCCGGAGGAAATGAAATCTCTCTTTGCTCGGGGAAGTAATGTCTTCAGATATTGATTTTGTATTATTCGATGGAATGGATTTTATTTTCTGATAATTTTGTTTATCTTCTGTTTAATCACAACAGAATTTAACAGAGGTTTTGTTAAAAGGAGAATATTTTACGGGTTGCCAACGCAAGAGCCCGTGTCTTGCATAAGGCAAGACAATCTAAAACGAACGAACACACAAGGATATTGAGACTTATAAACAAAAAAGAACCAACAAGTTTTAAGCCATTTTAATTGGCATTTGATATTAACTGTTAATTCCATGTATTAAGAGTTAAAGAAAGGTATACGTATGTGATCATAAGTTACGCATATATGATTTAGGAAAGGCTGAAACGAAAGCTAAGATATATGAATGCCCTGATGAATAATTATTAATAAATCAATTAGCATTGTAGAATTTTATTTTAGATAGATGTTGACATAAAGTTTGACCACAACCAATAAATGGTTATGTTTATTATATTGCTGTTGCCAAGAGAATTATTTTTATAAAGATTAGGTTAACGCCCTGATTTACTATTTTCATCATATAATTACACATAAATATACATATCATGCTATAAATGACATAAAAATAATACACACACACACACACACACACATATATATATATATATATATATATATATATATATATATATATATATATATATATATATTATATATATATATATATTTATATATATATATATATATATATATATATATATATATATATATATATATATATATATATCGTAAAACTCACAAATAAACGCTATGCTAAGAGGTAATAAACCACAAAGAAAAATGAAAATACTGAGCGAATAGCAATTCGGGTCGTCCCCTCGTCGGAACGCAGTACTTGAAGAATTTCACTAAAGCCCCCCAAAATACATAACGATGTTAACTATCCTCTTTGGGGGTCATAACAAGCAAGCACAATACTCAGAGGTACGTTTTAGGCATAGTGTGTTTTCTTTAATTCTAAAACCTGATTTTGTATTAATATACATTTTTTACTATATATATATATATATATATATATATATATATATATATATATATATATATATATATATATATATATATATCAGTTTGGTGAGATTGATGTTACTCTATGGACATGAGTCATGGTACAACAATGAAACAATCTCCAATAGATTTAGTAGATATGAAAACAAAGCCCTCAGAAGGATATTGGGAGTTGAATGGAAGGACAGGATTAGAAATGAAACTGTAAGAAAGATTACTTGAGAGCCATATGTGGATGAGATCACGATGAGAAGTAGGTGGAGATGGTTTGGGCACTCCCCAAGAGAGATAAGTTCACCAAACACACAAGGCGCTAAAAGAGTTGGAAGAGCCAGGCCTACATGACTGAGTACTATGAAGCACGAAATAGGAGATGATGAATGGAGAAGTGTTGAATTAAGAAGCTCAAGAAATAGACGACTTACAAATTCTAAACGAGGCCCTTTGCGTCAATAGGCGTAGGAAGAGATGATGATGATGATATCTTTATTAGTACAGGTTATCCGTACATGACCTATGTTTTTTTATATATACATGCATATGGAAAACTATTTAAGGTAAACTCGTATTAGTATAAAGAAATTTTAGGTATCTGTCTGAATGTCTAGCCAAACACCTGGGCATCTCACCTGTCCCTCTAACAGCTAATTGGATATGAACTCCGCCGTCGGGTTGTCATAAATACAGATGGCATGTTTATCAAAAGTTTTGCTCTACAGCTGCTTATATGTATGTTTATACTTTCACTTTAGCATATACTATATCTTGTAAAAATGTTAATGGATATAGCAATCAATGAATACTGGCAAATGATTATTTCGATCGAATATAATAATAATAATAATAATAATAATAGTAATAATAATATTATAACTTTATATCTTTATGGGTAATATTTTGTATCATCATCATCAATAATAATAATAATAATAATAATAATAATAATAATAATAGAACTTTATATCATTATTGGAATTATTTTGTATCATCGTTATCATAATAATAATAATAATAATAATAATAATAATAATAATAATAAGAATAAGAAGAAGAAGAAGAAGAAGAAGAAGAAGAAGAAGAAGAAGACGAAAAAATTATAATATTAATAATAAGTATTATTATCATTATTATGATGATGATGATGATGATCACATCTCACTTTTATTATGACAGAAGGTATTACTTGCAACAATATCTCCTCTGAGTCTTTCATCCCGAACATATATATCTTTGATCATCTCCAGACTTCCAGGAAAACAACGCCAGACCATATCCTCAGAAACTAATAACTCACTGCATTCCTCAGAGAGCTATTTTCCTTCACCGCATGATAGCAACATTGAAAGGGACGTCTTCATCATCAACTGCTGTATAGTGCGGTTATGTATCCTTTAACTGCTGAGACGAAATGGGTGTTTATTACCTCCGCCAATGAATTTGGAAGGTTTTTTTTCTTACCCACTGTTTTTGTGTTTGTTTGCGTGTGTGTTTGTTAGTGAACAGCTTCCTGGCTACAATTTTAATCGTAGAGTAATGAAACTCGCAGGGACTAACCGTTATGTGAAAAGCTGGAAATAATTAAAGTTTGGAAGGTCAAGGTCAAATGTCAAGATCACGGTCAAACAAAATGTCCAATTTATGTAATCAGCCATACGTTTGGACATCGTTGTCACAGAGACTTCCAACTTGGTTCATATTTGAGTGCAGGAAAATCCACGCCAATTAATGTATGTTGAGGTCAAAGGTCAAGATTGAACAAAAGGTCGAGAAATAAGCTGACTGCCCATCTAGTTCTCACTGTGAAACAAGTCGTTTGCCATTTAAGAGAGAAGGTAACATCTTCGAATCATTTTACTTTATCTGATGATTTCATGTTTATCTTTTTTTGTTTAGAGATGTGATGTGGTGTACAACAAACAACAACAACAAATGCAGGCGTTGCTAGTCCCCTGCAGGACAAATTCCAGGTAGCCAGGTGGTAGCGTCCTTGACTGGTGAGTGCCAGACTGGGATTCAAGTCCCGCTCAAACTCACTGGTTACATTGGTCGCTGCAACCTCACCATCCTTGTGAGCTAAGCATGTGGGGGGGGGGGGCATATAGGTCTATCTGCTGAGCCATCAGCAGTCATTGCCTGGCCCTCCTTGGTCCTAGCTTGGGTGGAGAGGGGCTTGGGTGCTGATCATATGTTATATGGTCAGTCTTTAGGGTATTATCCTGCTTGCTAGGGCAATGTCACTGTCCTTTGCCTCCGCCATTCATGAGAGGCCTTTAAACATTAAACATGTCTATTCATGACTGTGATTTGCCCAGTTTTCATCACGACGCTGGCCAGTGCCAACTAGTGACGGTGGGAGATTTTAGTCCGTTCGCTGACAGCAAATCAACCAATTATGGGTGGCCCTGAGTAGTATAGATTTGCTGATCATGGCGATAGGCAAACCCTTTCACCACGTCAAGGTATCCTCGCTCAAAATTTTTTTGGAAACTTCTATTCTGAATAAAGCTTATGGAATTGAAAGTGTTCTCACTTAAAACAAATAAGAGCGTTTAAGAATTAAAAAATCGTAGGATTATATCTTCAGCTATCAATAGATGACATGACGTCATAGTTTTATATTTTTCACTATTGAAATATGACATGACGTTTGCGTCCTCAATATTCAACAGGCGAAAAGTGATTCAGGAAAATACAGTGAAGTCAGTAAAATAAACCATCGAAATAGAGCAATATATCTTTATGAGATTTCTCAAAGCTGAAATCGACGAAGAAATTGGACGTTAATTTTAAACATTTTTACTAAGAGGTTAATGGATATCAAGTTGTTGATAGGAATGCTTCTCGCAAATAAAAAAGAAAAGAAAAGAAAAAACAGAGTCATAATTCACGATCCATCTATGAAAACTTTCAAAAACTCACGATATCATTGAACCTCTTTCGTCCATCTGAAGGTGTAATGACCATATTTCAGGGGAAAAGTTTGCTGGTGAGCAATAACGACGTACAAACACTTCGTTATGAGATTAATGGCAAAAGTCTATTACTTATCTATCATTTTACGTCTCATAAAAGAAAAAAAAATTTAAATTAAAAATTGTGTTCTTGACGTTGCATGAGTCATACCTGATTATGAATTATGTTTCTAATACCCAAGACATTATGGAACTTCCAAAAATTAAATCTAATAATATTGATATGTAATTCAAATTAATCAGTTAATTATCACAATTTCTTACCATAGAATATTTGTTCCTGCGGTTATGATTCTTGTAACAAATATTGAATCTCTCTACTTAAGAGATTAGTGTCTGTAATTTGTATAAATATTCAGGTTTTATCCCAAAATGAAAATATTTGTTGTAATAAATAAAATCCAAAATGTTGAAGTTTCTTTTCAATCGCCTTCATAGTGTGCCGGTGCACGCTTTCTAAATGAACATTTTTTTTTTCACATAAGTTTATGCCGAATCTGAGCATTCGTTTTCACATAAATTTCTAACAAACCCCGGCATTAACACGCTTTACAGCGTAAATGTTGACTTACTACGACGATGAGTTGGGACTTGATAGAATGACATTTCCATCGTACTTTTTCATCTTCCTCAACAACAAATGCTGTCAAAACGCCATGTGAGTTATGTAATTGGTGGGTGAAGGCTTGCTTAACTAATCTAGTCTCTTGTCTTTTTGCAGCATTGGCAGCACGAATATCAAGGCAACGAACATGCTTCGTCATTTTCACAACACTTCTGTTATATCCAAAAGATATGTGAATGATATTACGAGCGTTTAGTAATTGAAAAAGTAAACACACAAAAACACATAAAAGTGACACTTCAGCCTTCCGCTGGGTAACTCCTTGCCAGAGTTACCAGATGGGTTAGTCCGAAAATCCTCCAAACAACCAAAAAATCGCCATTTCTACAAATATATTTTCCTCTTATCACGTAGGCTTAACTATATAGAAATTACTCACTATTCTTCATGTATGTACAAGTAAACTAATGGTTTCTTCTTCATAGAAACTTGTACAGAATATCCCAATCAGACACTTATCAGGGCCGAATTACCGCATAGGCAAACTAGGCATTTGCCTAGGGCCCCGCGCAAGGGGTTCAGAATCTCAATGACAAGTTTGGATTTCTGTTCAAAATTACTACTTAATTAAAATTTGAAAAAGGGAAGCATTGTTTAAAATCACCCAAACCGTAGCAAGTTGGTATTTATTGTAACAGTCTTGACGAGAACTATTCAATAAATATCAACAAGCTAGGATTTGTGTGGTCTTGGAGGATTTTGCTGTATCAGAAGTTTTGTTGAACTCACCACTGGCAGTGAAAGGGTTAATATGTATACGTCAGAGGAAGTAAACGGTGACCAAAAGATGTTACTAAATTGGGGGCAGATGCGGAGTATGAAAGGGAAGTAGGTAGATAGATAGAATAAACCAGAAAGATTGAGGGTCGTGGTGGCCGATGTGATAACGTCCTTATTATTGAAAAAAATAAAATTTGAGGGACCCTATTTTCAGAAAAAAAAAAAAAACCTTCGTCGTCGTCTTCGTCTTCGTCGTCTTTTTCAAGTAGGCAGAGGAAGGGACAGAGAGACGATCTGAACGGACGCAAGCACCCTCAAACTCGTTAGTTTCTTTGTTTCTTTGGTTTCTACAACCTTACCATCCTTATGAGCTAAAGATGGGGTTTTTTGGGGAGCCTGTAAGACTATCTGTTAAGTCATCAGCAGTCATTGCCTGGCCCTACTTGGTCCTAGCTTGGGTGGGAAAGGGGCTTGGGCGCTGATCATGTGTATATATGGTCAGACTCTATGGCATTGTCCTGCTCGATAGGTCAATGTCACTGTCCCTTGACCCTGTCATTCATGAGCGGAATTTAAACCTTTAAGAGTAGACTGATTAATTGGGTAATGTATTACTCTTCTGACTTACGCAACTAGAGGGTTATTAACAGTAATGCATGGAGTGAAATGAAGTATACATAATGACGGCTATGTATTTTTTTTTTTAATGGAATAATGATAATAAAAGGAGATATAGCTTCAATCTGTGATAGTTGATGATAATGAAGAGGAGGTACAACGACTGGCGGAAGGGGTTGAAACTGACTGAATTTTTCTTAAAGCAGACATTATTTATGAAGATTAAGATAATTAGGATAACATGGACTCGATTAAAATCGGAAAATTAAGGTTTGTAAATATGGGAGATAACAAAAAATTTTGGAATAGTAGAAATAATTTTGAATTAACAATAAAGGTAACATTATAGAGAAGTGGTGGATGATATTCTATAAAAAATAAAGTACTTGAATCTCTGCATATATATGATATACATGAAGCCAATCTATAAAGGACTAAGTTTAGATGCGTCTTCATACATCCTTGATGATGTGAATCAGATTATAAGCAAAGGCAAAAATTAAGTAAGATCAAATGTGCTTCGGTACACGCGGCGTGATAGCATACGAAAGGGTAAGAAAGTTTGAATAAATTCATATGAATCAGAGGCCATATTCTGGATAGCATAATTATATTGATGAACTGCAGTCCTTCAAAATGGCTGTGGTCATATAGAGGGATTAGTGACTCAAGAGATAAATGACTAAGTTTTGCAACTTGGTGGTTTTTCGTAAGCAGAAAGTGTATGAACAAAAGAGAGAGAGAGAGAGAGAGAGAGAGAGAGAGAGAGAGAGAGAGAGAGAGAGAGAGAGAGAGAGAGTGAGAGTGTGTCTGATTACCTACAACTTAAAACAATCATTCTCTCTCTCTCTCTCTCTCTCTCTCTCTCTCTCTCTCTCTCTCTCTCTCTCTCTCTCTCTCTCTCTCTCTCTCTCTCTCTCTCTTTTGCAAGGAGCAATTATGATAATTCTGGTTCATCTCTCCGTAAGAGTATCCTCTTTTAATGCTCTTATATCAAGAATGGACTCATAATTTTGAATATGTCTCCTCTGCTTAATGGCATATCCAATTCTGAATTAATTGAGATTTAACTTGTTTCCGTAATCACAGAGACGCTTCTTGTGAAAGAAAAATTAATTTACCTCAAAATGTCAGATCATCAAAAATATCAGATTAAATCAACTCTCCAAATAATATTTTCTAATATAAAAAATATGGGATAAATGACGCTTCTCTTCAAAAACAATATATATATATATATATATATATATATATATATATATATATATATATATATATATATATATATATATATATATATATATATATTTCCTTTATTTCATCATATCAAATGTTCCAGACACTTTCCCGAGGGACATTCAGATATGATGACAAGTTGAAAATTATCTATTATGAAATTAGAGAGGAACTCAACAAAATCAGGATATGCAAATCAACCTCTAATTAGTAATGACAGGTTCGAGAGATAATTTTTTATAATAATCATATGAAAAAACTACTCATAAATAATTGAAAACTAATGAGAACAAGAAATATTATGATAACAATTTGCATTACGAAACAAATAATTATTTTTTCAATAATTATTGATATCATAAGATGTCCAGCTATTATATTGACAAGGTGTGCAGCTACAACGAGTGATTAATATATATATATATATATATATATATATATATATATATATATATATATATATATATATATATATATATATATTAATCACTCGTTGTAGCTGCACACCTTGTCAATCTAATAACTGGACACCTTGTCAATCTCATAGCTGCACACCCTGTCATACTAGTAACTGGACACCTTGTCAATCTCATGACTGCACACATTGTCAATCTAATAACTGGACACCATGTCAATCTCATAGCTGCACACCTTGTCAATCTAATAACTGGACACCTTGTCAGTCTCATAGCTGCACACCTTGTCAATCTAATAACTGGACACCTTGTCAATCTCATAGCTGCACACCTTGTCATACTAATAACTGGACACCTTGTCAGTCTCATAGCTGCACACCTTGTCATACTAATAACTGGACACCTTGTCAGTCTCATAGCTGCACACCTTGTCAATCTAATAACTGGACACCTTGTCAGTCTCATAGCTGCACACCTTGTCAATCTAATAACTGGACACCTTGTCAGTCTCATAGCTGCACACCTTGTCAATCTAATAACTGGACACCTTGTCAGTCTCATAGCTGCACACCTAGTCAATCTAATAACTGGACACCTTGTCAGTCTCATAGCTGCACACCTTGTCAATCTAATAACTGGACACCTTGTCAGTCTCATAGCTGCACACCTTGTCAATCTAATAACTGGACACCTTGTCAATCTCATAGCTGCACACCTTGTCAATCTAATAACTGGACACCTTGTCAGTCTCATAGCTGCACACCTTGTCAATCTAATAACTGGACACCTTGTCAGTCTCATAGCTGCACACCTTGTCAATCTAATAACTGGACATCTTGTCAATCTCATAGCTGCACACCTTGTCATACTAATAACTGGACACCTTGTCAATCCCATAGCTGCACACCTTGTCATACTAATAACTGGACACCTTGTCAATCCCATAGCTGCACACCATGTCATACTAATAACTGGACACCTTGTCAATCCCATAGCTGCACACCTTTTCATACTAATAACTGGACACCTTGTCTATCCCATAGCTGCACATCTTGTCATACTAATAACTGGACACCTTGTCAATCTCAAAGCTGCACACATTGTCATACTAATAACTGGACACCTTGTCAATCTCATAGCTGCACACCTTGTCATACTAATAACTGGACACCTTGTCAATCTCATAGCTGCACACCTTGTCAATCTAATAACTGGACACCTTGTCAATCTCATAGCTGCACACCTTGTCAATCTCATAGATGCACACCTTGTCAATCTAATAACTGGACACCTTGTCAATCCCATAGCTGCACACCTTGTCATACTAATAACTGGACACCTTGTCAATCTCATAGCTGCACACCTTGTCATACTAATAACTGGACACCTTGTCATACTAATAACTGGATACCTTGTCAATCTCATAGCTGCACACCTTGTCATACTAATAACTGGACACCTTGTCAATCTAATAGCTGCACACCTTGTCATACTTATAACTGGATACCTTGTCAATCTCATAGCTGCACACCTTGTCATACTAATAACTGGACACCTTGTCAATCTAATAGCTGCACACCTTGTCATACTAATAACTGGATACCTTGTCAATCTAAATGGAAATATTCCCCTTCAAACACCCCCCCCCCCCCAACAAAAGATTGAGTGTTCCCTTGCAACAAATAAGCCATTTGCAACGTAATCAATTTTCTCGAAAAGTGGGATGTCGTCTCGCTCCCAGCGGGTATTCCTTTTATGCTAATCCAACACTGAATATTCCTGTCAATAAAAACTTTTAAGAAAAACTATTATTTTTTATCCTTTCTTTAGAATTTCCAATAACAGACTCAGTCCCCAGACATTATTCAGGTACGAAGAAGGAGAAGATGAAGACAATAGGGGATGTGAACGAAGTTGAGAGAATTATGGTTAAGTGCAAGACAAAATGTGTTTATATACGTAGACATACACGCAGATATATATATATATATATATATATATATATATATATATATATATATATATATACATATATATATATATATATATATATATATATATATATATATATATATAGATAGATATAGATATATATATAGAAATATATGTATATATATATATTTATATATATATATATATGCATGTAAATAAATTCATATATATATGTTTATATATATAGATAGATAATTACAATTATATATATATATATATATATATATATATATATATATATATATATATATATATATATATATTTATGCATGTAAATAAATTCATATATATATGTTTATATATATATAGATAGATAGATAAATACAATTACACACACACACACACACACACACATATATATATATATATATATATATATATATATATATATATATATATATATATATATATATATATACACATCCATATGAAATGATATGTAAGTTCCTCACTACGACGTTTCAGCCAGGCAGACTTGCAGGCCAGATTTAAGGAAACCAGGCTTGTGTTACTAGAGAGTTAAAGGAGGAGCAGTCCGTCAGTCATTGTTTCGAGAACGAATAATATCTGACTGACTGCATCCATAATGGCAGAGATCACATCATTATCAACGTGGTCAGCGATATCTAGGATGAATTATTTTTAGATTGTAAAGGGGAGTAAATTAAAATGCCCTGCATCTCAACTCTTTTGATAAGCCAATGACAGGTGTTCGGATACCTACAACGAATGTTGATGATTTCAAAATGCTCAAGAGCATATTGCCTTAAAGGTACTTAATCATATTGCCTTGAATTATCAGAGGATTTAAAACATGCTTTGGTATAATATCAACAGGATACATTTGAGAATATATCAAAACACATTCAAGTAAATTTAGAGGACAACGGGCTGGAAAATAGTGATAATAATGATAGTAATAATATTAATAAAAAAAAAAATATAATAATGATAATAATAATTTCATTATCATTATTATTATTAATATAATTATCATCATCATTATTATTATTATTATTATTATTATTATTATTATTATTATTATTATTATTATTATTGAGTGAATTCCCAACGCAGGGCGACAGATTGCCAATGTAATGTCTTTATTATGTCGTATTAGAGACAATTGCCATGTTAATGCATCAGATATCATTAACGAACAAAATCCTGACAATTACGTATTTCTATCGACTTGTTACTCACTTCTTATTCACACTTCTATTCATTTTCTCTCTTATATATTATTGAAAGACTTTAATATCACTTCACTTCCCCGATAGGATTTCAGGTGACATCGCGTCTCGCTCTGATGCTTCAAACCTAAGTCATTCGAATCCGCTTAACTAAACAGGCTCCATTGCCCAGTGACGCAGACCTCAATGCTAAGTGACGAAATAACTAAAGGTGAAGCTCGTTTTACACTGACGATATTACCCAAAGGTGTACCCAGAATCAATATAGATTCTGGGTGTACCTAACTCGTTTTATACTGACGATATTACACAATGGATAGGATTGAAAGGTGTACCCAGAGTCTATACAGATTCTGGGTGTACCTACATTGCATTTGATTATTGAACGTAATAGCAGGATTTTACTCATGGTGAATAGCATTGTTCATTGAAAGATTAGAGACACCCGAACAATAGTAAATAAAATCAATGTTGTTAAGAATTGTTACTATTATTGAGGAATGAAAAGCCAGCTGTGATAGTGAGTTAACAAGCCATTTTGCGTCAGAAATAGATTCCATTGATGATGAATTCCTTTTAGCTTGTTATAAGATAATTATTGAACGATTGGAGGAGATAATATTAACGTGGAAATTTCGTAAAAAAAGATTCTGATGAGAACGTGGATTATACTATTGGAATACAAGGAAATATGAATTGCTGAACAAAACCTATATATAGAAAAGATTAATGTGAAACGATCGTTTTACACACATATATACAGTATATATATATATATATATATATATATATATATATATATATATATATATATATATATATATTCATGTATGTGTTTGTGTATATATACATATATGTATGTATATATACAAATATATATATAAATATATATGCATATATATATATATATATATATATATATATATATGTATGTATGTATGTATGTATGTATGTATACATACCAAAACACACACACACATATCATATATATATATATATATATATATATATATATATATATATATATATATATATATATATATATAGATTGAGTGTGTATGTACGTGTACGTGTGCGTGTACGTGTGTGTATGAAGATAGATAGGTAGAAAGAATGAGAGAGAGATAGATCGAGACGTACATAATATTTTTTACTTCCAATACCATGTCTACTCAGATCATTTAAATCTTCACCTGCATACAGATCGATTGCAACCGTCTCAGGAAGTTCCACATAAGCAAAAAAATAAAAATAAAATAAAAAAAAGAGGCTATTTCCCCATTCAGTTAGCAAACACGACTAGAAAACTTTCCCTGCTCAAAGTCACGTCATCAGCGGTCACCCTCCATTGCAAAACTGCCACCTGAAAGCAACGGATTATTTCTGTTTACATTTTCGAGTTGGTCTTTTTCGAAAGGGATTTCTTTTTATATTCGAAAAGACGTTCGTGATTTTAACTTAATTTTAATCTTTGCTAACGTTTGTGAAGGTTTTTACACTTATTTTGTTACAAACAATCGATGGATTTAGTAATGTTTAATGAATTAGTTTCGTATTATTATTATTATTATTATTATTATTATTATTATTATTATTATTATTATTATTATTACTACTACCATTTTTCATATTAATGTTATTAGTATAATTATTGCAAAACAATACAGCTTGAAACGAGAGTTAAGCATCACGGGAGATATAAACAATTTGTGAAAAGCAAATAATGAAAAATGCACAGCATTTCAAAAACCTTTGATCTTTTTATATAAATGTGAGTATTTTTGTCCCGTTTCCTTATGAAAGGAATTTATGGCTAGATTTGTGATGTATAACGCAAATTACCAAAAACTACTTCGATAAATATCTATAATCTTTATGAAAACATTGTATATCCTGAAACGTTCCTAACTGGATCACATAGAATCCATATTCGAAAATTCTCCTGAATCAGACACCAAAAATGGTAGCGTTCTTGCCTGATGATTGCCAGACTGGGGTTCGAGTCCCATTCAAACTTGTTAGTTCTTCTGGTCGTTCCAACCTCACCGTCCTTGTGAGCTAAGGAGAAGGCCAAAAGTGGTAGCGTTCTTGCGTGGGGATTGCCACACTGGGGTTCGAGCCCCGTTCAAACTCGTTAAGATCCTCTCGTTACTGCAAACTCGTCATCCTTGTGAGCTAAAGATAGGGGGTTTAGGGAACCCTATAGGTCTATCTGGCCCTCCTTGGTCCTAGCTTGGGTAGAGAGGGGGTGTTGGGATCTGATCATATGTAATATGGCCAGTCTATGACATTGTCCGCTTGATAGGACAATGTCACTGTCCTTGCCACTGCCATTTATAAGCGGCCTTTAAAGCATTAAAAACACCTTTGAAAATTACTAAATCTAAACCCGCAAGTTCTACCATCAAGCACGCTACTTCGAGTCGATATTTACTGTCCCTTACCTCTCCCATCCATGAGTGACCTTTAAAACCTTTAAACCTTGATATCAAACGTACGAACGACTCATAATTCCTTTCCCTCAACAGATATCCCGTGAAAAATGCAATGCAACCTGCGCTGATTCATGAGTCTCTTTTCCTCATGCATTATCGATGGACGACCTGAAAGCAGTGAATTATTTCTCTTTGATTTCGTGGATTCGCTTTGCAGGACTGACCCTTTTTTACTGGGCAAGCATTCACTGACTTCCGGGAGCTCCACGTTTACTGTGTAGACTAATAACATGAATTAAAAACAAATAATCA
This sequence comes from Palaemon carinicauda, assembly GCF_036898095.1. Lineage (NCBI taxonomy): Eukaryota > Metazoa > Arthropoda > Malacostraca > Decapoda > Palaemonidae > Palaemon > Palaemon carinicauda. Next base: position 26,010,752 of record NC_090735.1, read on the forward strand.
ATGGGCATATGTTTATAACGTGAATAAATAAATAATAATAATAATAATAATAATAATAATAATAATAATAATAATAATAATAATAATAATAATAATAATAACAAATATTATTATTATTATTATTACTATTATTATTATTATTATTATTATTATTATTATTATTATTATTATTATTATTATAATTATTATTATAGCGCTTTCTTTGAAGAAAAACAACTCAAAAGTCCAAGGATGTGGAAAATGGTTTAAATCTTTAAGAATATCTTATCCTCACCATTTTGAATTGATTATACAAAACTTAGCTTCTAAATGGTTTATATAGATATAAATTCTTGAGTTTGCATTAGATGAAAAAATATCAGCAGATTTCACATATCTATTGATTATTTGAATCCATAAAAATGATCGAAACTTTACATCATAAACACCAAGAAGCGCTACACTTAGAGACGTTCCAGACGACAGAGGAAATATTTGTCCAAGATAGATTTTTTTGATTTCAGGTTTTCTGGCATCCTGACATCTAAGGTCATTGACGCCGATATCGTTTATTGTAAATAAAAGAAAAAAAATTCAATTAAAACTATAAAAGAAAAGATGTCATTTTAATAGTTAAATATTTATCAGAAGACCTGTTTCTGAAATAAAGCTAAAACTACCACTAGTATGGTAGGACACATACAGTAACTATTACCATATCAAAATGATTCGAAGTGGGCTTCAAATAAGAGATAATTTGAAATTTGATATGGCAACAGTAATTGATACCGTATCTAGCTTTCCATACAGCCTGTTTACTTATTCGCAGGGTGGTGGTGGCCTGGTGGTAACGTCTTCACCTAGTAATTGCCAGACAGGGGTTCGAGTCTCACTCAACCTTGGTAGTTCTTTGGTCGCTGTAATCTCACCATCCTTGTGAGTTAAGGATGGGGTGTTTGGGGGGAGTCTATAGATCTATCTACTGAGTCATCTGTAGCCATTTTCTGGCCCCCCTTGGTCCTAGCTTGGGTGGATAGGGGTCTTGGGCGCTGATCATATGTAATATGGTTATTATCTAGGGCATTGTCCTGCTTGATAGGGCAATGTCACTGTCCATTGCCTCTGCCATTCATGAGTGGCCTTTAAACCTTTAAATGTAACGTTTGCTCTGTCGTTTGGAAAGTCCCTCACGCGAACTAGTAGAAGTGGTTTATCGTAACCAGTGTTGAAGTGAAAGAGAAATATCATGATCTATCGGCAGCAATAAACATTCAGAAGAAATATAACCTACTTAGATATTCTTCATCCAATATCGGTGATAAGTGATCCATTTTGCTTTTTTTGTTTTTTCTTTTTTTTTTCTTTAGGGCAGCCACATTCCATCAGGAGCTCCGTGATTATTTGCTTTATGTGTTTACGCGTCTATATCATCATTGTATATTAATGAATGATTGAATTCATAATTCATGCATAGGCCATTCAATTATACACAGTATAATGAAACTCACTTTTGAATAACATAAATAAAGGACTCGTGGTTTATATTTGATGACTTGAATTATGTAAAGAGCAGTTGGTCAGTTTTTATAAATAATAATATCAATGATTATATTTTCTCTAAACAATTAGAATTATACATCTGATTTTCCTCTCCCGATTTAGTAATATTGAATAAAAAACAATTTCATTGTGAAGAAATAAAAATTTTCAATATACACTGATAAACGCATCTTAACCATTATTGTTTATTGGTAATAATGGGGTCCTTGTAATACCAGATTTCAAACACCTGAATGTTCTTAAGCAAGGAAAATATTTTTAGAGATAATTGCTTTCGATATATTGTTCATCCTATTCGCTAAAGCCAAATTGACTCCATGATATCTGTCATTTCGTAATAGATCTCCAGTGAATGAAGCCCACACTGTTTGGACAACATTGAGAGACGTTGAAGATTCATAATATAATTTTTCAAAACAGAATAATTGACATTACATAGTTAGCTAACAGGGCAGGGCTCTCAGTAGAGCGTAGACCTCCACCGCGGCAGCTTATTTCTCAACCTTTTGCTCGACCTTGATCTTGACCTTTGACCTTAACATGTATTAATTGGCGTGGATTTTGATACACTCAAATATGAACCAAGTTTGAAGCCTCTGTGTCAACAATGTCCAAACTTATGGTTGATTATGTAAATTGGACATTTTGCCTGACCATGACCTTAACTTTGGACCTTGACCTTCCAAAATTTAATCATTTTCAGTTTTTTACATAACATTTAATCCCTGCAAGTTTCATTACTCTATGATTAGAATTGTGATCAGGAAGCTGTTGAAAAAACAAACACATACACACACAAACACACAAGTAGGGGATAAAACATAACCTCCTTCCAGCTTCATTGGGGGAGGTAATAAGGGACAGCATAGCTTAAAACATAACCCTATTTACCCTCCTCTCTCCCCTCCTCAAATTCTATCAAGATAATGTATGTATGTATTGATGTATGTATATTGATGAATAATTGCTAAAGCATACTATGACTAAACATGCTTAACAACCTGATGGAAAAATTAAGCAACCATCATAAATGAATTGGCAATACTAGATGCTACCTAGTCCCGAATAGCCAATAATCAAATAACCTCTCTCTCTCTCTCTCTCTCTCTCTCTCTCTCTCTCTCTCTCTCTCTCATTGTCGTCTTCCTGTAATTGAGAATCAACTTTATTGACTCTCCTGAGGAGAAGGGATTTCATTTGACAATATCTCTCTCTCTCTCTCTCTCTCTCTCTCTCTCTCTCTCTCTCTCTCTCTCTCTCTCTCTCTCTCTCTCTCTCTCTCATTGTCGTCTTCCTGTAATTGAGAATCAACTTTATTGACTCTCCTGAGGAGAAGGGATTTCATTTGACAATATCTCTCTCTCTCTCTCTCTCTCTCTCTCTCTCTCTCTCTCTCTCTCTCTCTCTCTCTCTCTCTCTCTCTCTCATTGTCGTCTTCCTGTAATTGAGAATCAACTTTATTGACTCTCCTGAGGAGAAGGGATTTCATTTGACAATATCTCTCTCTCTCTCTCTCTCTCTCTCTCTCTCTCTCTCTCTCTCTCTCTCTCATTGTCGTCTTCCTGTAATTGGGAATCAACTTTATTGTATCTTCTGAGGAGAAGGGATTTCATTTGACAATATCTCTCTCTCTCTCTCTCTCTCTCTCTCTCTCTCTCTCTCTCTCTCTCTCTCTCTCTCTCTCTCTCTCTCTCTCTCTCTCTCTGTTTTATATCATCCCAGATCTTATTTTGAAGCGCTTAATCCCATGAACTAGACATCAAAGCAAATCTTTTTTAAGAATTCCTCCACTAATGAAACTGTGCAGAATGGTTCGTGCCTTCGGTATTGAAGCTCTGTAAAGAGAGTGGTGAAGATAGGTGGATGTGATTACTAATCTCCTTAGTAATCTCGCAGTTCTTTACTTCACTTACATACACATACTAACATATAAGGGTAAATATTCAGTATATATATACACATATATATATAAAGAGAGAGAGAGAGAGAGAGAGAGAGAGAGAGAGAGAGAGAGTTATACATGTTATATATATATATATATATATATATATATATATATATATATATATATATATATATATATATATATTAAGAGAGAGAGAGAGAGAGAGAGAGAGAGAGAGAGAGAGAGAGAGAGAGAGAGAGAGAGATACATGTTATATATATAAGTATATATATATATATATATATATATATATATATATATATATATAATATATATATATAATGCTTGTGTGCATGTTTACATGTTTATTTGCGTATGCTACTGTGCATATTTCTAAGGTCTGTAATGATATTAAAAGTTCAAGTTGTTTGGTTTCATTTCTAGTTTCATCAGAAAATATACTCATCCGAACGTCAGCCGGGCAAGCCCAATCCCCTACTCTGGTGCTCAGACACAGCAGTGTCCTCCCCGGTAAACAGCTTAAACTCATGGTCCTGGACTGGGATCGATCTGCCACCATGCAAATGCTAGGCAGAGGGGTACTATTGATCCTTATTAATTTCAGGTTTATGTATGACTAAGTCATATATCATGATGAGCATCTATAACAACTTTTGAATTATAGAAAATAATATTTTAGGGCGCCACACGATCCATACGAAATTAATTATTCTACTGAATTTTACTTACCTGAATAAGGTTGTGATAAGAAATGGTTTGTCTTTATCAAATAAAATATCCATTTTCATAATCAAATTATAAAATTAAGACATCTAGATTATTGTGTATATGTTTATTAGAACATGATGAAATTCTAATTCGAAATATTATCATCGAAAAAAAATTTCTGACAAGATTATCATATCTCATTTCCTGTTTATAAATGAATTTAATCTTGGAAATTTTAGCGGGGGATTATGAAGAACTCTTCAAGGGATTTGTGTGCCTATTATCATCCACTGGTGGGATTGCAAACTGATAATCCCTACCGCTGGGAAAAGAGACTCCACTACTGAGAGGGTCATAGATTTCTATGATATATGACAAGGATTAGGAAGAGTATGTTTCCAATAGTGAATATTAATTAGTTTTCTAACAGTTTTGTTTAATATTATTATTATTATTATTATTATTATTGTTATTATTATTATTAGTAGTAGTAGTAGTAGTAGTAGTAGTAGTAGTAGTAGTAGTAGAAGTAGTAGTAGTAGTATTTTTTTATTATTATTATTATTATTATTATTATTATTATTGCTATTATTATTATTATTATTATTATTATTATTATTATTATTATTATAATACGCTAAGCTACAATCCTACTTAGAAAAGCAGGATGCTATAAGTCCAAGGACTCCAACAGGGAAAAAAGCCAGGTGAGGAAAGGAAATAAGGAAATAAACACCATAAGAAGTTTAAGAAGGTATAGTATTATCTCTTGTTTTTTTTTTTTGTTTTGTTTTTTTTTCTTATTTTAATAATTGTCTTCATTATCAATTCAGAATATAAAGAAATAAAAGAAACTTTTTTTTTGTTCTCCAAAGATCGATGGAACACTAAAGAAGCCTATATATGTTCTATATGCATAATCCAGTTCAAGTAAAACATACAGAATTTTATTTGTTATTTTTTTAGGAGCCTCAGCATAGTACATAGTAAATAGGAAGTTCATTGAGGTTTTGGGGAAAAAATAAAATATCAAACAACTAATTAATTAATCTAATTAACCTAATTAATCTATTTAATTAATCTATTTATCTTAATCTCACAACTATTGCCATGTGTCCAGTTTTCATTTGCAATATATCGTCAATAAAGCAATATATTATTTTGTTATAGGAATCTTTGAACTATTTTGTCATATGCATTACTTACTATTTTATCTTTCAGTTACAAACAAAATGCCATGTTTTTTTTCTTTACATATTCCATTTTATATACCGATCTTTTATATATCATTTCCTGAAATGTTATTATAAACAGAGGTGGTAACTCCATATATAACTAACTACTGTTTACCATCATCATCATCCCCTCCTACGCCTATTGACGCAAAGGGCCTCGGCTAGATTCGCCAGTCGTCTCTATCTTGAGCTACTAATTCAATACTTCTCCATTCATCATCTCCCACTTCACGCTTCATAGTCCTCAGCCATGTAGGCCTGGGTCTTCCAACTCTTCTAGTGCCTTGTGGAGCCCAGCTGAACGTTTGGTGAACTAATCTCTCTTGGGGAGTGCAGAGAGCATTCCCAAACCATCTCCATCCACCCCTCATCATGATCTCATCCACATATGGCAATCGAGTAACGTCTTTTATATAGTTTCATTTCTAATCCTGTCCTGCCATTTGACTGTTTACCATAACTTTAGAAATAAGAATCTTAGCACCAAAGAAATTTTGGAGTCGTAATCGAATATTCCAAAATGTTAATAATAACCAGGACTTATGAAAAGTATTTCCATTCATAGCTCATAGATTTAAAGAAATTAATCCTTTAATATTAAATGGTTTTCGCATGAAATCCGGTAATTTTCTTGCAACCCCTTTCTATCCTTCTACTTCACTTTCGTTTCCTGAGTGGCCTCCCTAGCTCCAGCACCTATCTTTAAAACCCAAGATCTTTATATCATGTCTAACAAGAATGGTGACAGGAACAATATTAGATTAATTTGATTTGAAGATTTAGTTCAAAATGGAACTCAGTTATAAACATAAATTATATTCATATCTTTAATGTAAGATATTTTAAGATTAGATTAAAGATTGATAACGGCTTTTCATAGATACGAATTGGAACTATACATTTCTTAAAATATCATGAAACTTAGCTTTCTATCAAAGAATTACTCAAAAATGATAGAATATGATCATTATATAACAATAACGTAATTATAACCAACGCCAACGAAATTGGAGGAGGTCATGTTTTACCCCTGTTTGTGTGTTTGTGTTTGTTTGTGACCAACTTCCTGGCCACAATTTTAGTCGTAGAATAAAGAAACTTGCAGGGATTAACTGGCATGTAAAAAGCTGGAAATCATTAAATTTTGGAAGGTCAAGCTCAAAGGTCAAGGTCACAGTCAACAAAAATGTTCAATCCACGTAATCAGCCATAAGTTTGGACATCGTTGTTACAGAAAGTTCAAACTGGGTTCATATTTGAGCGTATGAAAATCAACGCTAATTAATACGTTAAGGTCGAAGGCCAAGCGCGTATTCAGGGTCAAGGTCAAGCAAAAGATCAAATTCCTGTCATCAACCATACAGCCACATTTCTAATCGTAAAGTAATGAAACTTGCAGGGATTTTAAGCTTATATAAAGATATGGATATGATTGAATTTTGGAAGGTCTAAGGTCAAGGTCACGGACGAGCAAACCGTCCAAAATCAGTCTTGAAGGTCGAGAAACAAGCTGCCCTGGTGGAGGTCTGCGCTCTACTGAGTTCCCCTCTGGTTCGTCATTACTTCAAAGCTTACAATTCCCTTGATGCCATTTTACCTCGTAATTCTATCTCCTAAGGTGCACAGCACTAATGGAATAGCTATTTGAGTAGGAAACAAAAAGAATAATTGAGTGGTATTTCTGCCTCGTGGATGATTTTCTACCAAGGTCCCGTCGGTAGTACCATACTTATCTCTCTCATCCATTTTACATCTTTAAAGATAAAACAGACCACCTTATTTCCTTATAACCTTTCAAAGGCTAATGCTCTCCTTCCCCAATGCCTGGGAGGGGAAGGAGCTTAAGTACTACAGTTGCCAGAGTTACAAAAGAATTTAGTTAGAATATTTCATTTCTGAAATTGTGGTGGATCTACGAGTATGGAGTATAAATTGTTCGCAAACATGCGTTCGTCATATTCTTTTATTTCCGATCTCCCTTTCTTTCCTATAGCTTCCTTCTATAACCTTTTCTAGTTACTCCACCTTTCCCAATATCCTCACTTGTTTCTTGAAAAAGCAGTTTCATTTAGCGTCCAGGTCCTTTCAATCCCCATTCAGTTTTATTTGATGTTATTTTGTTATTTTTGTTTTCCAAAATAAAACTCTAATTTACGGGTTGTGTGGCCTATTGGAAACGTACCTGCATGGGGATCTGCCGGACTGGCAGATCGTGTCACGCTCAAGGTGGATAGTTTCTTGCAATGTCTACAACCATACCAACCTTGTATCTAAGGAGGGAGGATTTGTGGGACCCTATGGGCCTACATGCTGAGTCATCAGCAGCCATTTCCTGGCCCTCTCTGGTCTTAGTTAGGATGGAGAGGTGACTTTGTCGGTGATCATATGTATGTATGTTCATTCTTCTAGGATTTATCATGCTAGATAGAGCATTGTCCCTGCCTCTTGCCTCTGGCATTCATGAATAGCCTTCAAAGCATTAAAGTTCTTTTCGATCCAGAGTACCTCTGAAGTTTCATCCTTAACCATTAAAAAATACTCTGAAACTATTCAATTCAGAATTCATTTCAGGCCATTAAATTGTGCATTCAAAAACTCTTTGAACAACAGGAGCAAATGTCCCCATAAAAGGAAGATATCGGAATCTGTCATCATCAATCAAACAGGAATTATAATACTATCAACGGCACAATGGAAATCCAACAGCATGAACGAGTCGATCTTAACAACTATTATCAGCTTAGTATTTCAATGAATTAGTCTACTCGGAAAATCTAGAGAGGTGGAAACGACGTCCTAACGTATTCCATCGTCTGAGAGAAAGAGTTATAACTATCTTTTCATTAATGCTAAATTCTTTATTCTAAATTGTTCTCCAACCATCTTTTCACATTTTCCAGTATCAGAAATTATGCATTTGGCTACTTTAGCATCGACCTTGTGCTTATGGGTCTTTAGCTTATTATTTATAGAACACAAATGAGAGCCTAAGATAATATATATATATATATATATATATATATATATATATATATATATATATATATATATATATATATATATATATATATATATATATATATATACCTCTATAGGTAAAAGATTACAACACCACGCTCTCCATCTACTCCAAAATAATGCAATCCTGCAGTTCTCATCTTCTTGTACAGTAATAGGTGGTAATTTAAATTCTGGGAAAGCAATAATTAGCAAGATATGTTGAGGAAGGGGGAAGGGGTTATAAAAAAGAAAATAGCACGGTTTCCTCACTAAACGACTTGGAACTGACATGTCAACATAGTCAACCAAACAGAAGTTCGTGATGCCAGCGTACATTTCATATACTGTATATTCAAAATATACTTAATTAAAAATTGATTAATTACTCAAAAGTGTCCATAAAATATGCAATTTACAAATAGTGGCACTTTTGAGTAATCACTCAACTTTTGATTAAGTATATTAATCATAAATTATATATATATATATATATATATATATATATATATATATATATATATATATATATATATATATATATATATATGTATGTATATATGTGTGTGTGTGTGTGTTGTGTATGTGTATGTGTGTGTGTAAGTTCACATAATGATCTCATGAACTTTTGTCAAAAAAAGCCTGCTCCCGCAAGAAAAATCTAATATCTCACTCGCCCGTTAATTGGTAACATTACGGGACGCGTTTACTCGCCATATCAGAATCACCGGGTAATAATTTCCTCTTTCCATTACCTGTATATATGTAATAACTCTCTCTGTGCAAACACATCCACACGTGGATAAATCCAACCCGTATTATAACAAAGAGCGATTCCATGGCAGCGAACCTCATACTGTAAATCAAAATTGTCGAATAAACGAGCGGTGATATTTCTCAAAGGTAATTCCGGAGGAAATGAAATCTCTCTTTGCTCGGGGAAGTAATGTCTTCAGACATTGACTTTGTATTAATCGATGGAATGGATTTTTTTTTCTGACAATTTTGTTTATCTTCTGTTTAATCACAAAAGAATTCAACAGAGGTCTTGTTAAAAGGAGAATATTTTACGGGTTGCCAACGCAGGAGCCCGTGTCTTGCATAAGGCAAGACAATCTGAAACGAACGAACAAACAAGAGAATATTCTCCGAGGCTAATTGAGACAAAAAAAAAAAAAACCTACATGTTCTTAGCCATTTTAATTGGCATTTGGAGTTACCTGTTAATTCCATGTACTAAGAGAAAAAGAAAGGTATGCATATGTGATCATAACCTACGCATACATGATTTGGGAGAGGCTAAAACGAAAGCTAAGGTATATGAATGCCCTGATAAATCATTATTAATAATTCAATTAGCATTATTAAATTTTATTTTAGATGGACGTTGATATGAAGTTCAACCATAAGCAACCCGTGGTTATGTTTATTTTATTGCTGCTGCCAAAAGAATTACTTTTATAATGTTTAGGTTGACAAACTGATTTACTATTTTCCTCATATAATTACACACAAACATATACATAATGATATAAACCACATAAAAATAAATAAACGCACACACACACACACACACACACACACATATATATATATATATATATATATATATATATATATATATATATATATATATATATATATATA
>NC_090735.1:26023283-26025783 GCF_036898095.1 Palaemon carinicauda
ATGCCTTGCCTGTATAACTGCAGGTATGATTTGCAGCAATATATCTTTTGGGTCTTTCATCCCGAACATATATCTTTGATCAACTCGAGACTTCCAGGAGAACAACACCAGACCATATCCTCAGAAGGTAATAACTCCCAGCATTCCTCGGAGAGCTATTTTCCTTCACCGCATGATAGCAACGTGCAACATTGAAAGGGACGTCTTCACCATCAACTGCTGTATAGTGCGGTTTTATATCCTTTAACTGTTGAGGCGAAATTGGTGTTTATTACCACCGCCAAGGAAGTTGGAAGTTATTTTTAATCCCCACTGTTTGTGTGTTTGCGTGTGTTTGTTAGTGAACAACTTCCTGACTACAATTTTAATCGTAGAGTTATGAAACTTGCAGCGATTAACTGTTGTGTAGAAAGCTAGCAATGATTAAAGTTTGGAAGGTCAAGATCAAACGTCAAGGTCGCGGTCAAGCAAAATGTCCAATTCATGTAATCAGCCATTAGTTTGTACATCGTTGTCACAGAGACTTCAAACTTGGTTCATATTTGAGTGCATGAAAATCCCATTCAATTAATAAATGTTCAGGTCGAAGGTCAAGGTCGACTTCAAGGTCAAGGTCAAGCAGAAGGTCATCAACCATACGACCACAACTTCAATCATAAAGTAATGAAATTTGCAGGGAATTTAAACTGTTATATACAGAGCTGAAAATTATTAAAATCTGGAAGGTCAAAGGTTATGGTCACCGACAAGCAAAACGTCCATATCACATAATTATCCATAAGTTTGGACATCCTTGTCACAGAAACTTCAAACTTGGTTCATATTTGAGTGTATGAAAATCCACGCTGATTGCCACATGTTGAGGTCAAAGGTCAGGGTCGAGCAAAAGGTCTAGAAATAAGCTGACGCGGTGGAGGTCTATGCTCTACTGAGTGCCCCTCTAGTTCTCACTGTGAAACACGTTGCTTATCATTTATCAGAGAGGGTAATATCTTGGAATCATTTTGTTTGATCTGATGATATTTTCATTTTTTGTGTTTAGAGATGAGATGCAGGTCAAACGTCAGGTGGCCAGGTAGTAGCGTCCTTAACTGGTGATTGCCAGACTGGGGTCGAGTCTCGTTCAAACTCGTTAGTTAATTTGGTTGCTGCAACCTCACCATCCTTATGAGCTAAGGATGTGGGGAGGGGGGGGGGTTTGGGGGAGCCTATAGGTCTATCTGCTGAATCATCAGCAGTCATTGCTTGGCTCTTCTTGGTCCTAGCTTGGGTGGAGAAGGGACTTGGGCGCTAATCATATGTAATATGATCAGTCTCTAAGGTATTATCCTGCTTGCTAGGGCAATGTCTCTGGCATTCATGAGAGGCCTCAGCCATTTCTTGGTCATGTCTGTGTTTTTGTCATAGTGGTAGACTTAAGCCAGATCGCTAACAGCAAACCATGCTAGTAAGGTTTGCTAGTAAGGATACACACAACCCCTTTCACCACGCTTGGTATCCCCATTCAGAAAGGGATATACACACACAATACTTTATATATATATATATATATATATATATATATATATATATATATATATATATATATATATATATATACTATATATATATATATATATATATATATATATATATATATATATATATATATATATATATAAGAATTTCATAGCTTTCTGTACGAATACCAGATTCCTTAGGTCAAAGCTAATTACAAGGCCGGAGTCTTAATTATTTAGAAACAAGCAACCATGATTGGCTTACTAAATAACTGTACCAATTATTCCTTGCTGAACGATAAAGATAGAAAAAAACATTTATATAGAGCAATTTACATATAAGGACCATGAGCGAAGTTCTGTCAGATATTCCAAGAAGCAGATAGTGGAAAAGGGAACATAAAAATAATACAACAGAATCGGAGTTGGCTCGTAAAGTTGCTGTTTTATATTGCAAACCTATTTGCCATTCAATGAATCGCTAAGTATTGACCAACTTCTTTGGTATCACGAGAGAGAGAGAGAGAGAGAGAGAGAGAGAGAGAGAGAGAGAGAGAGAGAGAGAGAGAGATTCAAATAGAACATCGTAAGAGTTGGAATAACGAATTAGTCTTGAAAAAAGCAATGAATCGTGAGAGTTTTGAGTCATTACTACTGAAGTGGAAGAGAGAGAGAGAGAGAGAGAGAGAGAGAGAGAGAGAGAGAGAGAGAGAGAGAGAGAGAGAGAGAGAGCGCAAACGTTCAGTGACAAGTTCCTACCACTGGCTTCAACTTCCTTACAAGGATGAGGGGGGGGGGGGGTTGTTAAAGAAACTTTGCACCGTGGTAGTTCCTTAAATGATATGTTATTTTTTCTGGTTTGTATCTACGTACCATGAAAGTCATTCAAAATAAAGTTAATGTTTCCCGTTAGGGAAAATATCAATAGGAAAGCCATTTCAATTTGATACTCCAAAGCAATACGTTCCTAGAGGTCATAAATTTCAATAGCATTAAGAAAA
>NC_090735.1:26030783-26035783 GCF_036898095.1 Palaemon carinicauda
TGTCGTGTGTTCATTAAAAAGGACAATCAGAGAAGTCAATGGGCTTCATACTCTACTGTTTTAAACTAAGGAAAAACATTTGTTTTTCGAGAAGCAAATATTTAATAGTTTCGACTTTAGAACCTGTCTGTGGCTTAAGCCTGCCTGACACTTGCGCGCATTTTTGCCACACACTGGGTTTTTTCCCGCACTGTTCACGACCAGTTCACGACACGTTCACGCATAGTTCACGACAAGTTCATGCCACGTTCACGCCATGGCACGAATTGGCACGCCTAGTTCACGACAAGTTCACGACACGTTCACTCATCTTTCCGCATCATTCCGCATCGTTCACGCCAGTTCACCAATTGGCCACTCCATATAAAAACGGGGCTTCCCCAACCCGAGGACATTCTTGGATTGGCTTCGGAAGAGACAACAATGCTTTTTGTCAGAGACACCATTGCATTGAGGAGAAGAAACGTATCTTTTTCGTTTGTATTTTTTGTTGCCCTTTATTTTTGTTTCAAAACGAAAGCATTTGATTTACATATAAATAGCAGACATAAAATATGTACAAGTATTAAGAAAGCATTTTATTTTAACATTGAAAGCAGCAAACATGAAAAGTTTTTAGGCTGTTGATTTTAAGGTAATAGAGAAAAAAGTGTGTTGAAATAAGAAATCATTTTATTTTTACATTAAAACAGCAAACATAAACAAATTTGTTTTGCTCTTCATTTTAAGGTCATAAAGAAGAATAAGTATGTTGATGAAATAAAACATCATTTTATTTTTACATTCAAACAGCAAACGTAAAAATTTCTTGGGTTTATTTTTCAGTTCATTTTTATTTAAAACAAAAGTTTTGGCTCTTGATTGGTAAAAGAGGAAAATAAGTGTGTGCATGAAATAAGATATCATTTTATTTTTACATTCAAACAGCAAATATAAAAAATTATTAGGTTTATATTTTTCTTTCCCTTTCATTAATTTTTTCGTTTCCTTTTTGTCTCTTCATTATAAAGTTATAGAAATAGTTTGAAATAATATATCTTTTTTTTTCACATTAAATCAGCAAATATAAAAATCTATTAGGTTTATTTTTCTTTCCTTATCATTATTTTTTCCGTTTCCTTTTAGTTTCTCTTCATTATAAAGTTATAGAAATAGTTTGAAATAAGATATCATTTTTTTCACATTAAAACAGCAAATATAAAAATTTATTAGGTTTATTTTTCTTTCCTTTTCATTAATTTTTTCGTTTCCTTTTTGTTTCTTTTCATTATAAAGTTATAGAAATAGTTTGAAAGAAGATATCATTTTTTTTGCACATTAAAACAGCAAATATAAAAATTTATTAGATTTATTTTTCTTTCATTTTCATTAAGGAAAGAGAGAGAGAGAGAGAGAGAGAGAGAGAGAGAGAGAGAGAGGAGAGAGAGAGAGAGAGAGAGAGAGAGAGAGAATTACAAAATATTGTCTTGTTTATCGTCTTACATGTAATCAATACGGCACAATTATCCGAGAATTCTAAAAAGAAAAAGAAAAAAAACTAGACCTACTCCAGCAAAACGCTTTCCTTGGTCGTAAAAAAGCTATCACATCTTATCTCCTTACTTCTAAAGTATCTGTTATTCACGCATCATTTCCTGACAGTTTGTCCTTTAAATTCCAAAGGTCACAAAAATAGTCGGGGATTATAAGAAATTGCCAGTATTCTAAAAGCTGGCCATTTAAATGTGGTTAGTCGTGTTTTATCTAACACACCAAAAGTCGAATATAGTTTTGATTATTTTTTCTTTTGAAAAAACGATATGGTTCCAGTGACTAAAATATATCACCCAGATGGTAATAATCTTATGAATATTATCGAAAATTCATAAAAATTCATGCAATAGTTATAAGGATATTCATCTAAGAGACTCAGTCACATGCACGAAAAAAGGATAGGTTAGGATAACTTCTTCCAAATTCAATGAAAATTAAACTTCAAGAAGGCCCCAAAGATCGTTAAATCATCTTTGTCGCTTTCGTTATGTGGAAATTTGTACATTCCTTTATACCTAAAGATGTTGTATGCTATCCCACTATTATTATTATTATCATCATCATTATTATTATTATTATTATTATTATTATTATTATTATTATTATTATTATTATTATTACTTGCTAAGCTACAACACTAGTTGAAAAAGCAGGATGCTATAAGTGCAGGGGCCCCAACAGGGAAAATAACCCAGTGAGGAAAGGAAACAAGAAAAAATAAAATATTTTAAGAACAGTAACAACATTAAAATAAATACTTCCTATACTATCAACATTTCAACAAAAAGAGAGAAAAAGAAATTAGATAGAATAGTGTGCCCGAGTGTACCCTCAAGCAAGAGAATTTTAACCCAAGGTAGTGGAAGACCATGGTACAGAGGCTATGGCACTATCTAAGACCAGAGAGCAATGGTTTGATTTTGAAGTGTCTTTCTCCAAGAAGAGCTGCTTACCATAGCCACTGAATAATTACAGTGCAGTAATTAACACCTTGGATGAAGAATAATTGTAGACTGATTTGACAGAAATAACTGGTATCGATAAAACTGTATACCAGGTTCTATATTTCGGATGAAATAACTGAAAAATATTCAATCTTTTCTTATACGTTAATGTGCTACAGACTACGCGAAAATAGGTTAATTTCGCCCCGGCTTTAGATCCTCTATACAAAGAGTAGGTAACTGTTTCCAAAGAAACATAAAAAGTTCCTCGAAAAACATCAACGAAGACGAAAAGTTTAGGTGAGAACTTTTGCACAAGATCGATTGGGATGTGTTTGGTTGACCCGGAGAGATGAAAAAGAAGAAGAAAATCCTTTGGACAAGAAATCTTGTGGTTGAAGCTTATATGTTTCTTTGTTTATTTGTAAAGAATTGGAAACAGAAATATAACTCGGAAATGTTTTAGAAACAATAAATATATTTTGGGGAATGACTTCAAACGGACGCTGGAAATCTAAACTTATTAATTGAAGTTCTCTAGCTTCCTTACATAGAAGTTCATTGATACCGAAAAATAATACGAAATACGACTGAAAGATGTTAAATTCATTATCATCATCATCTCCTCCTACGCCTATTGACGCAAAGAGCCTCGGTTAAATGTCGCCAGTCGTCTCTATCTTGAGCTTTTAATTCAATACCCTCCATTCGCCATCTACTATACGCTTCATAGTCCTCAGCTATGTAGGCCTTGGTCTTCCAACTCCTCTAGTGCCTCGTGGAGACCAGTTTATAGTTTCTTGGGGAGTGCGAAGAGCATGTCCAAATCATCTCCATCTACCCCTCACCATGATTTCATCCACATATGGCACTTGACTAATCTCTCCTAGTTTCATTTCTAATCCTGTCCTGTTATTTAACTCCCAATATTTTTCTGAGGGTTTTGTTCTCTAATCTACATAATCTGTTGGATATTGTTTCATTGTTATACCGCGACTCATGTTCATATAGGTTTATGCATTAAATATTAATCAATACGTATAGTTCATTTTTCACATAAGTAATTAAAAGCAAAGGGATGTCGTAAACCATAAAACACAAGTTCAAGTAACAAAGTAGAGTATAATTGCTGTTGAGAGAGAGAGAGAGAGAGAGAGAGAGAGAGAGAGAGAGAGAGAGAGAGAGAGAGAGAGAGAGAGAGAGAGAGAACATTTCAAGTTTCCTTTCATGGTGATGAAAAGTTCTTAAAAATCGTTCTATGATTGTTTAATCTGTTTCATCCTCTCGAGTTACCTTCTATTTCTTTCAAAAAAAAAAAAATCATAGGAATTTGGGTATGGCAGATAAACTTACGCAAGACACATTATCAATTAAGAATGATTCAACCTACACGAAAATCTTAATTAGCAAATGTTGACCTTTGAAGAAATAAGATATACAACATTATCATGTGAATATTAGTTACTGAAATCAATCGCTAGATTTAGATGTTAAAATTAATAAATCCGTCCGTACCGAAATTAAAAATAATTTGTAGAATCTTTTTCCACCCAGATTTTTAAAAATTTTAGAATGATAATGAGAATTTTCATCATTTGCATAGTTCCTAGCAGTCAGAACTCTTCTTGTTAGATTGAGAATGACTGGAATAAGTTTTTGTTCGTATTTTCAAATATTATTTGTATAAACATTCACAGCATACAGTCTTGCGCAAAACATTTTTGCATTTAACCACATCTCTCATTATCAACGAGCCCATAATGTATTTTAACAATGAAATAATACACTACTTTACAAAAACTCTGCATATGCCTTTTCTATCATGACATAGAGAATTATCAATGTGCTTTTGATATGAAATAGGGTAACCAGCAGTGATTGCCTAAGGTGTGCACATTTTCTGATACATTTTTTATAAAAATTCCTTTTCATATTTAAAATATGCATGGGATTTTAAAATAAACTATTTTATGAAATACTTTAAAGTACTAAACATAAAAAAAATCAATAAAATTAAACTCGAAAGTTTAATTGAAAGTTTTAAGTTTTGATAAACAAAATTAAAATGGAAAAACAGATCTACGTGCTATTTCAGAAATTGAAAACGATGAATATCATTTGAAATTAGCAAGCACTATTTGATTTAAATTTCTTTCGAATAACTGTAATATATACTACTGTATAGTGATTTTCAGTAGCTAAATTTGCGAATACTTTGTACATTGCGATAAACTTTCAATGAGAATTTAATGCTATGTGAAAAATTCATAGAATTCTAATTACTTCATTCAGCGGTTCCTTTGCTATGTTAAATGTCTCTCTATAACATAAATTAATTCTTTATAAGGATTCTTTAGATATGCAAAACCATCAAGTAGTTTGAAATAAAATAACTTAGGGTTGCAGTGGCCTGGTGGTAGCGTCCTTGCCTGGTGATCGCCAGACTGGGGTTCTAGTCCGCTCAACCTCGTTACTTCTTTTAGTCTCTGCAACCTCACCGTCCTTGTGAGCTAAAGATGGAGG
>NC_090735.1:26055783-26068283 GCF_036898095.1 Palaemon carinicauda
AATATTGTGCCAGAGTGTACCCTCAAGCAAGGGAACTCTAACCCAAGACCATGGCACAGAGGATATGGGACCACCCAAGACTAGAGAACAATGATATGATTTTGGAGCATCCTTCTCCTAGACGAGCTGTTTACCATAGATAAAGTGTCTTCTACCTTTTCTAAGAGGAAAGTAGCCACTGAACAATTGCAGTACAGTAGTTAACCCCTTGGGTGAAGAGTAATTTTTTGGTAATCTCAGTGTTGTCAGGAGTATGAGGACAGAGGAGAATATGTAAAGAATTGGCCAGACTATTCAGTGTATGTGTAGGCAAAGATAAAGTGAAACGTAACCAGAGGGAAGGTTGCAATGCAGTATGTGGCCAGTCAAAAGATCCCATAACTCACTAGTGGTAGTATCTAAACAGGTGGTTGGCGCCCTAGCCAACCTACTACCTACAGAAAAATAGGAAATAATATCCCACTATCAGCATACATATACTGTATATATATATATATATATATATATATATATATATATATATATATATATATATATATATATATATATATATATATATATATATATATATATATATATATATATATATTTATATTGTGTGTGCCCGCGTGTTTTATGCGTATAAACGTATTTTCTTGCGTATGTGCGTCAAACCTATCTGTTCTAAGATTTAAGATGTACCATGTTGTATTTGGAATTTAAGTATGTAAAAGCCAATTGCTTATAATGTTTACTACGATCTTTTATAAACAAACTAAATCCACCGAAATATAGGAGACACTATTCTTAAATGACTTATAGGCATTGTGTTCAAAATAAAGACCTTTTAACAAACTCGAAAAAAAACTAATGTTTAATTATAAATTGAGTATTTTGAACTCATATAAAATCGTTTTAACATATGACTATGTGTTAATCCAGTCATATCGATCAGGATATTCATAAATCAGAAATCTCTCTCTCTCTCTCTCTCTCTCTCTCTCTCTCTCTCTCTCTCTCTCTCTCATTACCTATATGAAATACGCTAAATCCCATGACAAAAGTGGCAACAAATGTCATATATATTTATACCTTAACGTGTTGAGAAGGCTTGCGCATTGCCATAATCAGCAAAACTGCACTAGTCAGGGCCACCCATACTAAAATTTCCCAATATCACCATTTCGCACTGGCTGGCATGGTGATGAAAACTGGCCAAATCCCATATATGAATTGACAAGTCTGCGGCGTTCGTCCTGCAGTGGACTTTAACCAGTTACACACACTATATATGCATATATATATGTATGCATATACGTGTGTGTGTATATATATATATATATATATATATATATATATATATATATATATATATATATAAGTATGTATATATATATATATATATATATATATATATATATATATATATATATATATATATATATATATGCGCACACACAAATATATATATATATATATATATATATATATATATATATATATATATATATATATATATATATATATATATATATATATATATATATATATATATATTTGATGATATGCGCTAATTGAATATCTTAATAGTCATTGAATAAATTCACCTCATAACTGTGTGTATGTACTTTAGTTGGTAATTAAAGTATTTTAATAAAATTAATTTTTGTACAAAAAATATTCCATATACAATGATAAAGAGTAAAATGATCTGACTAAAACATGAAAAATATTATTACGAAGAATGATTCATATTTGTGTTTGTATGTATGTATGTATGTATGTATGTATGTATGTATGTACGGAAAGTGAATAATGTTATTGTTGTATAACGTGAAACCTAAGAGTTAACAAACCTTATGTATTTGAGGGAGAAAAGAAAGGATTGAAAAATATTTCTTCTTTAATTTTTGGGGACGTTGAAGTGAAAACGAACCTAAGGAATTACACCATATGATTTCACTAGTTTGTTTACAAAGTGTCGTTGTTTACACAAATGTTCTCACAATACTTCATTTAATCCATTCATATACCATTATATATATATATATATATATATATATATATATATATATATATATATATATATATATATATATATATATAGCCCAGCGGCATAGTAAGAAATATGAAACCAATTGTTCAAATTGTTCTAAAAGCACCAAAATTGGCACACATGTGGATTAATACATTCTGAACAATTTTGGATATGGAGGCATTCAAGATTCTCCCCGTAGCACATTTGGCGGCCATTTTTCAAAATGGCCGCTATTTACCGTTAGCGTCATTGAATATGTACCATAATTTGTCTTTTTGTGGATGCTAAAGGTGATAAGTGTGCTAGAGGTGATAAGTATTGTACAATTACACATACTTCTGTGCTTACCAAATAATTTGGCTACCATTTCACAAGAAAATGAATTTTACTTTGCAGCGGCAGCGTTGGTGGCAGTGACGGCGGCTGCAGTAATAGTATAGTGTTGATAGTCATGGTGCTTGTAGTAGTAACTTGTGGTAACATGGTGGTGTTTTGTGTCTTTGCAGGTGAGGCAGCAGCAGCACCACCTGACATCAGAGACGCGTTGTTCCAGACTGCAGCCATGGCAAAGAAGTTCCAACTGGTCGATACTTTTGAGCAACGTACTCCCACAACACCTCCTGAGACAAACTGGAAGCTGTGTCTTGTATGTCAAGAGGAGACAACAGAGTCACTTGTCTGCCCAGTACTGTCTAAACGCCGAGACCCTGGGAGTGGATACACGACAATGGCTGCAAACTTGGTCAAATTTGATGAACTCGGAGAACTGCCAAGAACTGTTCAGTTACAGAGACTAGATGAAGGACAAGGTGTTGAGGCGACAATGGTTGCCCACCAGGCCAAGTGGCATAAAACATGTATGCTCAAATACAATAACACAATGCTACGAAGAGCAGAGAAGAGACGCATCGCAAGCAGCTCAGCATTTGATAGTACTGACAATGTCCAGGCCAAGCGCGCCAGAACACACTCTTCAGAAGCCACTACCAGCGGCACCTCCTGCTTTTTCTGTGGAAAGTCTGGCACAGAGACCCTACATGAAGTAACAACCTTCCAGGTGGACACACGCGTACGGAAGTGTGCAGCGCAAGTTGGGGACAATGAACTCATAGCCAGGCTCAGCATGGGTGATATGGTGGCTCTGGAGGCCAAGTACCATTCCAAGTGTTTGTTGGCTCTTTACTATCGTGCAAAGACCACTGTAGAAGCCGAGCAGAAAACTGACCATGAAGGTGTAATGTCAAGAATCGTACTGGCTGAACTGGTCCTGTATATCGAGGAAACCCACCTAGAAGAGGGCACCACCCCAGTCTTCAGACTCGCAGAACTTGTAAAGCTATACACAACAAGAATGGAACAGCTTAGGGTTGTTTTGTGCCAGAAAGTTAATAGCACAAGGCTGAAAGAGCGCCTGTTAGCCCAGATACCAGGCCTGAGATCCCACAGCAAAGGCCGAGATGTTTTACTAGCGTTTGATGAAGACATTGGTGAAGCGCTAGGCAAAGCCTGCGAGCAAGACTGTGACACTGAGGCAGTTCACCTTGCGCGTGCTGCACAGATAGTTCGTCGATATATGTTTGAAGACACTTACCAATTCCGTGGATCATTCCCGGGCGGCTGTCAGGAGGACTCTGTGCCAAACGTACTAGTTGCAATGGTAAATATGGTGCTGGATGGCCCCACCATCAAGAATCAAAGCCATTCCTCTTCAACACAAGCAGCTCTTTCCATTGCGCAGCTTCTCAAGTTCAACAGTGTCAAGCAAAGTCGGAAGCAGGGAGCAACCAAGACACAGGAGCCTCCAGCTGTCAGACACAGTACGTCTCAAGAAACTCCTCTTCCAACCTATGTTGGGCTGATGCTGTATGCTGAAACACGCAAGAGAGGACTTGTGGACAAGCTCTTCTCTCTGGGCCTAAGCATCTCATATGACAGAGTCCTACGTCTTTCTGCCCAGATGGGAAACAGCGTGTGTCAGCTGTACCGCATAGAGGAAGTGGTCTGCCCGCCTACCCTGCGTAGCAATGTGTTCACAACTGCGGCTGTGGACAACATTGACCACAACCCAAGTGCCACCACAGCCAAGAATTCATTCCATGGAACAGGAATCTCGCTTTTTCAACACCCAACGTGTGCAGATGAGGGAGTGGATCGTAGCATTGCTCTCACTGGGCGTGATACTGGATCAAAGACGGTTGAGCCTCTACCAGAATATTACACGGATGTACGTCCTGTTGCTTCTTCTGTCAAAGGGCAAATGATCCCAGCTACTTCTGTGACCTCTCTTAGACGCCACAACTGTGAGCAGCACATAGAAGATGAGTATATGTGGCTGGAGAACACGAGAAGTGTTCTCAAAGATGATGTTGAGGCCTGTGAAAACACATCATGGGCTGCATACCATGCAAGGCACCAAGATCCAAAGCAACCAGTCATCACACCAACGTCCCTGCTTCCCTTGTTCCAGGAGAGTGCTCACACTGTGGCAATGATCAGACACTCTATTGATGTAGTCAGGAGTGCAGTTAAGCATCTCAACCCAGGCCAAACTCCAGTTCTGACTTGCGACCAGCCACTATTCACTCTAGCAAAACAGATCCAGTGGAAGTGGCCAAACACATATGGAGAAGACCAACTGGTGGTGATGTTTGGGGGGTTGCATATTGAGATGACGGCACTGAAGACCCTGGGTGACTGGTTGCAGGGAAGTGGGTGGACCCAAGCACTGGTACAAGCAGAGGTCACAACTGAAGGAATAGCAGACTCATTTCTTCGAGCAGCTCACGTCACACGCACCAGAAGAGCACACCAAGTCACAGCGGCTGCGTTGTATAATCTCCAACGGCGTGCCTATGACAAGTACAGCACCACCAATACAGAAGATGATGAGCACCCTGAAAGCTTCGAAGACTGGTGCAGTCAGAGAGAACAGAGTTATCCGCAGTTTCAGTACTGGTCAACAGTCTTGGCACTGGAGCTGTCCACTCTGATCTATGTGCGATCTCTGAGAGAAGCCAATTTTAGCATGTACGTGGATGCTCTGACAGAACTGGCTCCGTGGTTCTTCGCACTAGACCACACGAACTATGCCCGATGGATACCAGTGCATCTACGGGACATGGCAGAACTGGCAAACAAACATCCAGACGTCTTCACAGAGTTTAGCAAGGGACACTTCACAGTCCAGAAGACCAAGAGGATCTTTTCAGCAATCCCTCTTGACCAAGGACATGAGCAGAACAACGCGTATGTCAAGGGTGATGGAGGAGCCATCGGCCTCACAGACAATCCAACTGCACTGAGGCGCTGGATGGTTGCCGGACCGGAGGTTGCTAGAGTGATTGTGGAATTTGACGACTTCAATCTGCATCCACACGATCAAGAGGAGACACGTCACCACGAAGAGACACCAAGTGTGCAGAACACTTTTGCCAGAGATGTGCGCTCACTCGTGGCCGTCATTGAAGAGCTGGGCAACCCTTTCGAGGAGGACAGTCAGGACTTGCTGGTGCTCGACACAAAGGAGATCGCAGACCCTGCAGTCATAGAAACAGTCCGTAACGCCAAGCAGATTGGCCAAGACCAGTTTGAAGCATTCTCAAAGGAATGCATCGTGGACAGAACCAAGTCCATTGAGGTGGCAATCCACCGGAACAAGCTACCACTGTTTGCGACCAAGAGAGGACCCAATATACCCAAAGGAAAAGAACAGGTCAAATCTCTGAAGAATGATGTTGCGCTCTTCGCACGATTATATATCGGCTGCCAGACCCGTGATGGGAATCTAGAAGAGTTCTTCAGGCATGAAAATCAGCAATGCCCTCCAGCTTTATCTGACGGAGGGAGACTGTACCTAGGGAGCAAGAGTGACTTGCTGGTGTGCCTTGAAGGCCATGCTGAGCCTCAGTTTGAAGCTCCTACTGTCACTGCTGTTGTCCTCGATGGAGCAGTAATCGTACAGATGTTGAAGCCGGGTACTGCCAACACGTTCGAGGAATATGCACAGCAAGTGTTCATCCCATACGTTGTACAACGTTTCCAACATGTATCACGTCTTGACCTTGTGTGGGACAGCTACAGAGCAGATTCCCTGAAGGCATCAACCAGAGAACAGCGTGGAAAGGGAGTACGTCGGCGTGTTGTCGACTCAGCAGTCATACCAGGAAATTGGCAAAGTTTCCTGCGAGTTGATAGCAACAAAGTGGAGCTCTTCAGCTACCTCTCCACCATGCTTGCAGAGTCCTTTCAAGAAGAAGGCAAGGAACTGGTCGTCACTGATGGGGAGCAGGTGATCTGTGTTCCACAGCAAGAGGATGTCAACTCACTCGCACCATGCAACCAAGAAGAGGCAGACACCCGCATGATGCTACATGTAGCACATGCTGCACAACATGGTCACCACCAGATACAGGTTCGAACAGTAGACAGTGACGTCGTGGTCCTAGCAGTGATGGTAGTCCAGAAACTACCAGCTGGAGACGAACTCTGGGTAGCCTTTGGGACAGGCAAGAACTACCGCTACATTGCAGCCCATGAAATAGCTTCCTCCCTTGGTCCAGAGAAGGCATGTGCTCTTCCAATGTTTCATGCCATCACAGGGTGTGATACTGTGTCAGCCTTCGTCGGACATGGGAAGAAATCTGCCTGGGCAACATGGAACACGCTGCCAGAACTCACTGATGCCCTGCTGAGTCTGGTAAATGCACCCACAAGCATCCAAGAGGATACAATGCATGTCATCGAGAGGTTTGTCATACTCCTGTATGACCGCACAAGCAAATGCAAGGACGTCAACAAGGCGAGAAAGCAGCTCTTTGCAAAGACGAACTCTGTTCAGAACATCCCGCCAACCTACGCTGCTCTGGAGCAGCATGTGAAGAGATCTGCCCTTCAGGGTGGTCATGTCTGGGGCCAGGCATTGGTACCAACGCCCGTGCTCCCTCCACCAACAGACTGGGGCTGGCATCGGAGTGATGATGGGCTCTACACACCATTCTGGACCACACTCCCTGAGGCATCCAAGGCCTGCTATGAGCTGGTGTCTTGCGGATGCAAGAAAGGCTGCAAAAACCGCTGCAAGTGCAAGAACGCTTCACTGCAATGCACTGGTCTATGTTTCTGTGAAGGCGAATGCCAGTAGATTGGGACAGAAAACTTGCTAACCAACATTATGATCTGTAGACATTCATAATTCTGGTGACCAGATTTGAAAAGTTCGGAATCATAGTTAACATAGTGTGGCAAAATCTACGTTATTGTATTACATGTATGTACTGCAGGATTACACAAGTACTGTGCCTAAAGACTGGGCTTTTGGTCGACTATATAACTACAATCTGACCATACTGTAAACTTCCCGTACTCTGTGTATTATTTTGACTAGCAATTTTGCCAGCAATTTGAAATAAAAAAGCAACTTGAGCAATTAAAGTGTGTTCCTGAAATCAGGTACTGGTTATTAGAGGTATTATGTCATTGAGTATTGAAATCTTCATCAAATGTCCACTTTTTCCACAAAATGGCGGCCAGTTTGGGGGCCATTTTTGAGAAGATTCATCTAAATATCTGTTAAACATTTATTGATGTTAATTCTGATGTAAAAAAAGGGAATTTTGGCCCATCTAGCAGCAAACTAACGACACATAATGAAGTCTATGTAATGACGCTAATGTTAAATGGCGGCCATTTTGAACAATGGCCGCCATATCTTCCTAAGGGCTAATCTTGAATGCCTCCATATCCAAAAATGTTTAGAATATATTAATCTACATGTGTGCCAATTTTGGTGCTTTTAGACCAATTTGAACAATTGGTCTGCTATGCCGCTGTACTAATATATATATATATATATATATATATATATATATATATATATATATATATATATATATATATATATATATATATATATATATATATATATATATATATACATACATACATATACCAAGGCACTTCCCCCAATTTTGGGGGGTAGCCGACACCAACAATGAAACAAAACAAAAAGGGGATCTCTACTTTCTATGTTCCTTCAGCCTAATCAGGGACTCAACCGAGTTCAGCTGGTACTGCTAGGGTGCCACAGCCCAACCCCCCACATTTCCACCACAGATGAAGCTTCATAATGCTGACTCCCCTACTGCTGCTACCTCCGCGGTCATCTAAGGCACCGGAGGAAGCAGCAGGGCCTACTGGAACTGCGTCACAATCGCTCGCCATTCATTCCTATTTCTAGCACGCTCTCTTGCCTCTCTCACATATATCCTCCTATCACCCAGATCTTTCTTCACACCATCCATCCACCCAAACCTTGGCCTTCCTCTTGTACTTCTCCCATCAACTCTTGCATTCATCACCTTCTTTAGCAGACAACCATTTTCCATTCTCTCAACATGGCCAAACCACCTCAACACATTCATATCCACTCTAGCCGCTAACTCATTTCTTACACCCGTTCTCTCCCTCACCACTTCGTTCCTAACCCTATCTACTCGAGATACATCAGCCATACTCCTTAGACACTTCATCTCAAACACATTCAATTTCTGTCTCTCCATCACTTTCATTCCCCACGACTCCGATCCATACATCACAGTTGGTACAATCGCTTTCTCATATAGAACTCTCTTTACATTCATGCCCAACCCTCTATTTTTTACTACTCCCTTAACTGCCCCCAACACTTTGCAACCTTCATTCACTCTCTGAAGTACATCTGCTTCCACTCCACCATTTGCTGCAACAATAGACCCCAAGTACTTAAATTGATCCACCTCCTCAAGTAACTCTCCATTCAACATGACATTCAACCTTGCACCACCTTCCCTTCTCGTACATCTCATAACCTTACTCTTACCCACATTAACTCTCAACTTCCTTCTCTCACACACCCTTCCAAATTCTGTCACTAGTCGGTCAAGCTTCTCTTCTGTGTCTGCTACCAGTACAGTATCATCCGCAAACAACAACTGATTTACCTCCCATTCATGATCATTCTCGCCTACCAGTTTTAATCCTCGTCCAAGCACTCGAGCATTCACCTCTCTCACCACTCCATCAACATACAAGTTAAACAACCACGGTGACATCACACATCCCTGTCTCAGCCCCACTCTCACCGGAAACCAATCACTCACTTCATTTCCTATTCTAACACATGCTTTACTACCTTTGTATAAACTTTTCACTGCTTGCAACAACCTTCCACCAACTCCATATAACCTCTTCACATTCCACATTGCTTCCCTATCAACTCTATCATATGCTTTCTCCAGATCCATAAACGCAACATACACCTCCTTACCTTTTGCTAAATATTTCTCGCATATCTGCCTAACTGTAAAAATCTGATTCATACAACCCCTACCTCTTCTAAAACCACCCTGTACTTCCAAGATTGCATTCTCTGTTTTATCCTTAATCCTATTAATCAATACTCTACCATACACTTTTCCAACTACACTCAACAAACTAATACCTCTTGAATTACAACACTCATGCACATTCCCTTACCCTTATATAGTGGTACAATACATGCACAAACCCAATCTACTGGTACCATTGACAACACAAAACACATATTAAACAATCTCACCAACCATTCAAGTACAGTCACACCCCCTTCCTTCAACATCTCAGCTTTCACACCGTCCATACCAGATGCTTTTCCTACTCTCGTTTCATCTAGTGCTCTCCTCACTTCATCTATTGTTATCTCTCTCTCATTCTCATCTCCCATCACTGGCACCTCAACACCTGGAACAGCAATTATATCTGCCTCCCTATTATCCTCAACATTCAGCAAACTTTCAAAATATTCCGCCCACCTTTTCCTTGCCTCCTCTCCTTTTAACAACCTTCCATTCCCATCTTTCACTGTCTCTTCAATTCTTGCGCCAGCCTTCCTTACTCTCTTCACTTCTTTCCAAAACTTCTTCTTATTCTCTTCATATGACTGACCCAATCCCTGACCCCACCTCAGGTCAGCTGCCCTCTTTGCCTCACGTACCTTGCGCTTTACTTCCACCTTTTTCTCTCTATATTTTTCATACTTCTCTATACTATTACTCTGCAGCCATTCTTCAAAAGCCCTCTTTTTCTCTTCCACTTTCACCTTCACTCCTTCATTCCACCATTCACTGCCCTTCCTCATGCTGCCTCCAACAACCTTCTTGCCACATACATCACTTGCAATCCCAACAAAATTTTCTTTTACTAACTTCCACTCCTCCTCTAAATTACCAGTTTCTCTTACTCTCACCTCATCATATGCCATTTTCAACCTTTCCTGATATTTACTTTTTACCCCCGGTTTTATTAGCTCTTCAATCCTCACTACCTCCCTTTTACATCCACCTACTCTATTCCCCCACTCTTTTGCTACAACTAATTTTCCTTCCACTAAAAAATTATCAGACATACCGTTAGCCATACCCCTAAACACGTGCACGTCTTTCAATCTTCCAAACATTCTTTTAGTTACCAACACATAATCCATTATATATATATATATATATATATATATATATATATATATATAAATATATATATATATATATTATATATATATATATATATATATATAGATAGATAGATAAATATGTACAAATATATATATATATATATATATATATATATATATATATATATAATCACTCTATTTGTGTTTATATTTACATACATACATACATACATTCATACATATTCATACATATATATACATATATATATATATATATATATATATATATATATATATATATATATATATATATATATATATACATATATATTTATATATATATATATATATATATATATATATATATATAACCACAAATAGTTATATATAAATTATTTATCTATATATATATATTTATAATATATATATATATATATATATATATATATATATATATATATATATATAACAACTATTTGTGCTTACATATACATATATATAATCAATTTATTTGTGTTGATATATATGTGTGTATTATATATATATATATATATATATATATATATATATATATATATATATATATATATATTAATAATGATAATAATAATAATTATAAATTAGAAAATAAATGTCAATACGGCGATACCAATTTGGAAAACCAAACTAAAACATGAGCCTAGCTATACGTTATCACGTATAGCAACTGACTACTTCGAAGATCCTCGCATAAAAATCGTAATGCAAACAATAGCCGTAGTAGTCTGTTATGATATAAAAGCTCGTATATGATATATTTGAACAGTTGAAGCTAATGAAAGAAAATACGCAGCGGTTGAAGTATTAGCCAAACATCGTCTGACACTGACGAGTCTCTAAGTAATCCCATCACCTATGCATGAAATAACATCATGTAATCTTCTTGAATAAACTTATCAGGCCTTTGAGATTACTCTACAATGGCACTCTGTAATCTCATTGCCTCTGGTCCGTCTGCTTGCTCGCTGCCAGAACTCCAAGTTTCCAAGAAATCTTCCCCCCCCCCCACCCCCGACAAAAAAGAAAAAAGGAAATCACAGCGTGATGCCAATGGAAAACATTTTGGTAATTCTTGTCAGTCTATATTAATTAGAGTTATTTTCCTTAACTCAATATTGGTTGGAAGGAATCTCCCTAAAAATAATCAATCATGAGGGAATTTTATTATACATTTCAGTCTCATGAATTTAGTCTTCAATAATTTCTGTTATTCAATTTACAACAGAACAAGGAACAGAAAAGAAAGTTTTTCAGTTACACCTATGTAACATTACCTTGGTAAACATATCCACTGAATAGTCACAATAAAAGTTTAATTTGAATGTACCTTCAATTAAAAACCTTTTTCTATATCATTAATTACATACAATAACATAGTTGTTTGTGTTTCAAATAACCAAAGTCAAGAAAATTAAGGCGTCCCATGCAATGATATTAACAATTATTATTATTATTATTATTATTATTATTATTATTATTATTATTATTATTATTATTATTATTATTATTATTATTATTTGAATGCTATAGTATCAAACTGCCAACCTTTCAAGGCAAAACAACACAAGTCTCCTCTGTCCTCCTACACCTGACAACACTGAGATTACCAAACAATTCTTCTTCGCCTAAGGGGTTAACTATTGCAATGTAATTGTTCAGTGGCTACTTTCTTCTTGGTAAGGGTAGAAAAGACTCTTCAGCTATGGTAAGCAGCTCTTCTAGGAGAAAGACACTCCAAAACCAAAACATTGATCTCTAGTCTTTGGTAGTGCCATAATCTCTGTACCATGGTCTTCCACTGTCTTGGAGTAAACGTTCTCTTGCTTGAGGGTGCAACCGGGCATATTATTCTCTTTGATTTTTATTTCCCTTATTTTTGAAGTTTTTATAGCTTAAATGTTGTTGATGGTTTTAAGATATTCCATTCTAATTGTTCATTACTTCTCTTGTCGTTTATCTATTTCCTTATTTTCTTTCCTCACA